>NC_086448.1:440212522-440385022 GCF_028390025.1 Pseudophryne corroboree | reverse complement strand
ACATTGTCACAGAGAGATTGCTGGCGCGGTGCGCTCCACACACTGTTGGTGGAGCGCAATCGCTTCAATTGTTGCTATGGTGAACCGAAGACGGAAGTGTAAGTGGCGCGTTACATTCCACTTGTTCTCAGTGGAGCGCATGGCATCTGACTCCGCATCCAGGCTCTCTTATGTTGCGCTGTTTCGCGCGTTTGACAATGCAGGTGTGTACTTCCTAAGCCTGCTTTGTTACTCTAACTTGACATCAGTTTGTTGATTTATAATATATGGTACTATACATATATTTGTGTGTTAGGTGACTTCACAGGAAATGACCTGTATAACTATTCTTGACAATGATTGGATACATTGTATTTGCCGCCTTTTTTCTGGACTTCCCAGGGGTATAATAGGGGCCTGTCATGCACTGTTTGGTTGCTGCTGGTCTGATATGGAATATTGACTTCCGCTGTGACAGTTGAGAGGCTGTTTGTCCCGACGATGGCCCGTATTGGACCGAAACGTTGAGGATCTGCAATTATGCTGTTATGTGAGGAATAAAAATTTTGATATTTGCTTGTTGAAAATATTTTTTGCCTGGTGAGTGCACTTCCCTGTTTTCTATATATGGACGTCTTAAACTGACACCCCAGTGTTTGAATCTTGAATTGATGAGTGCGACCCGTGTACATGTACGTATGTCCATACATACACACAAATAAATTTTATATATATATATATATATATATATATATATATATATATATATATATATATATATATATATATATATAGTTCCAGAAGAGGTCGCACTCGCACATAAAGATAAATGACATCAACTGGGGTGACTCCCAAGTGTCTGGTGTATATGAACAGATGCAACTCTCTGTACATGCTGCTTTTGCTGTATTTTCCGGACGATGATCCTGAGGGATCGAAACGTTGAAAGAACTCTTTTTTGAAATCACCTTGATAAGTATGAATTAAAAATTAATGCTTTTACGTGCAATACTCTGGTGAGTGCCCCTTTATATTGTCTCTCTCTCTAGATATATATATATATATATATATATATATATATATATATATATATATATATATATGTAGACACACATCTATCTATATCTATCTATCTATCTATATCTATCTATATCTATCTATATCTATCTATATCTATCTATATCTATCTATAGAAGGCACCGGGGTACCTTTACGCCAGTCAGGAGAGTGCCAGTCCCATTTGGGATATATATGCAATTTTGGCGTACACAGGTCGCACTGTTCGCCAGCCGGGGTCAAGGCACCTCCCCCTCAATGACTTCTTACTTCTTTTGATTATCACACTGCACCCTTTTGTCCAGGTGGAGTTCCACAGTCACATACACTGCGGTGTACACCTCAGCACCGGGCACCCACCAGCAATAACTGCACGCACCAAATATGGAGACCACATCCACCCTAAGGCATGATGAAGATACACCGGGATGTAAAGGGATGCCTTCGGTTCTGGGTGAATCCTTCAGTTTTACTGACGACGACGCAGAGCGCCTCCGATTTACGGAACAATTAGGCGCTTCTGAACGTGCAGGGGGCATAGAGGATGTTTACCATCAACTTCTCAAGTTGAAACGCCGAGAATGCGACTACTTACTGCACGGCATTTCTTTGTCGGAATATCACCGCGAAAAATTGATTCCACGAGGCTTCAGGGTAAGGAACGTCCCCACCATTGGGCGGTACAACCCCGAATTCTGCAAAAAATGGGTAGGCATACTCAATAAGTGCAGTCTCGACTTAATCCTGCTGGTTGTGGAAGAATCGGGTCGAGAACTAAGGCAGACCAGAGAAAAAATCTCCAAGATAGAGATTGAACATAAATCCGTCCTGCAAGCAGCCGGCAACCAGGATTGGCTGACCAAGCTGCAAAAACAATGTGAAGATTATAGGAGAGACTTAATCAAATTTAAGCGCAATAAACAACAAATAGTCAGAGAAGATTATGACTTGAACAAAGTATACAGATGGTTGATGGGTGGAGAAGGAGGACAAAATACCACCTATAATGCCAGGGGCCGACAAGGTTGGAGAAGGCGGCGGGAGCAAAAATCATATACTGCCGGCACTTCAAACAGCGACAGCGAAAGCGTCTTCCCGGACTCAGATGGGTCTACCCGGGTGCAACCGGTCCCTTTAGGGACACCAGCGGCCACCCCGGCAGAACAAGGCAGAAGAGGGCGCCCACCCGCAGGGGCAAGCAATGTGCGCGAATTAAAAGCGCGTGCAGCCAAAAAGAATCCCTAATCTTCAACCTTTCAGACAGATCCTTCTCGGATATAGAACTGAGAGTTCTGGAGAAGGGTCTCTCCTTCGTACCCACCAACCCATTCAACAAATTTCAGTGGCAAATCGATCTGCACCGCTTCTCAAGGAAGTTGAGATTGCAGGAGTACTTTCAACATTCCAATCTTCAAGATCCACCAAGTGTCTCTTTCTGCGACAGATTCTATCAGACCCGACATAAATCAACCTTTGACCCCCCGTCGACCAACTCGTCTATACAAGCATTCACCAGACTACTGGATGATTCAGTCGCCAAATACACCGCGGCGACTTCAGTTATACACCGCAACCTGACCAAGGCTGAACAAGTAGCCCTCAAACAACTGGGTGCTTATCGGGATGTAATCTTCCGGCCAGCGGACAAGGGAGGGGGTTTAGTCATTCTTAACCTCTCCGATTACATCAAAGAAATAGAGGGGCAACTGGCCGACCAGGAGACCTATGAGGCTCTGTCCCACGACCCCACGGCCGAATACCAACACGAACTGGAACTGCTACTGGACCGGGCAAAGTCCAACAATCTACTCACAGGAAAACTGTGCGAAGCCCTCAAACAGGATCATCCACGAGTACCCCTTTTCTTTGTGGTACCCAAAATCCACAAGAATGCCACATCCCCGCCTGGCAGGCCTATCATAGCCGCAAGAGAGTCCATTCTTCAACCCATCTCAACATTCTTAGACGGAATCTTGCAACCACTGATCGTCAAACACCACAACTATATCAAGGACACCACCAGCTTTCTGGAGCGGATTAACAGTATAGGACGGGTCCCTCAAGGGACTTTGATGTGTGTGATCGACGTAAAGAGCCTATACACGAGTATCCCCCACCGGGAAGGCCTTCAAGTTATGCGAGACTTTCTTATCAAAGAAAAAATGGACACTCTTGACACAGAGCTTTTCATGCAACTCCTCACCTTCACCTTAAAGAGAAACTTCTTTATGTTTAATGGCACCTTTTTCCAGCAACGAACAGGCTGTGCGATGGGGAGCAACGTCTCCCCATCATTTGCAAATGTTTACATGTTCCAGGAAGAACAGAATATATTTTTTGAGAACCAGGACATAGCGCAGAACATCTTGCTGTTCGTCAGATATATAGACGATTTGTTCTTACTCTGGACAGGTGACAGAGCACAATTTGAACGACTGATAGAGGAAGCAAACAACAGACCCTCCACAATCAAATACACTTACAACATCAGTAGCGAATCAGTGAACTACCTGGACGTCAGGATAACTATTCAGGAAGGAACACCAACCACCAGCCTGTTCACAAAGCCCACAGACAAGAATGTTTTACTGAAGGCTAACAGTCATCATCCAAGACCCCTGAAGGAGGGGCTCCCCAGATCTCAGATGATCAGGGCCTCCAGGATCATCAGCGATCGCTCTACCCTGGACCAGGAATTAGAGACCCTGGTTGATAAATTCATACAGCGGGGCTATAACTATCAAACACTCCAGGCACAGAAAAAAGAGATAATGGCGATACCGAGGGAGACTCTACTGAATCCGACTGCGCGTAGGAACCAAGCGATCATACCGTTTGTGAACCAGTTCAGTACAGCAAGCCCGGTTATACAGAGAGCGGCCAGAGCCCTGTGGCCCATAGTAGCCTCAGATGCAAAACTTTCCACGTTCAGAGAGAAGCGTCCGATGCTATGCTTCACAAGAGGCAAAAGCATAAGAGATATTATAGTACACTCGGACATCACGGGGTTCCAAAGCGAAATACAACGACCCCCCACCTTTCTCTCAAAGGCCCCAGGGTGCTACAAGTGCCCTAAATGCACCACTTGCAATAATATGATCACGGGATCTTCTTTCAAGCATCCGCATAAAGAAAAGATCTATCAGATCAGACACGTGGTTACATGTACTACCACACACATAGTGTACATACTCACCTGCCCGTGTCACCTAGTATACGTGGGCAAATCCATCAGAACACTCAGAGAGAGGATGGCCCTCCACAGGTCTGCGATCAAGCAGGCCCTATTAGGCAAACCTTCTGAACAACCTGTGGCAAGGCACTTCGCTTTGAAGGGCCACTCACTGAACGATCTGAGACATCAGATCATCGATCACGTACCACGCAGCATCAGAGGAGGAGACAGGGATCGACGATTACTGCATATTGAATCCAAATGGATCTTCGAACTGGGCACCATCAGCCCAGGAGGGCTGAACGAAAAATTCTCATGGAACATTTTCCTATAACTCAGTATATTTGTTCCACACTGTGTCACAAGGCGGCCCAGCCAGCCAGAGTTACCTTATTTCATCACAGTTTGACGCGTCATATAGTTGCACATTACTTAGATGCCCACATTCGTCAGCACCTGGTGGAAGCACTTCTCCACACTATTGGACAGCAGGATCACACCCTACTACTAGCAGACATTCCAGCCTCATAATGGGCCTTGGCAGTCTCCCCAAGAATTCACACACCGGGTTTAGTGCCAGACAGGAGGCATCTGCAGGTTATCTTCAAGCCTATGGTCGGCTTAACCTGCTCGTTCTTTCTTTCTATCCCCGGTTTTGATTTACCCTAACCTTTACAGTAGTCTGGCATCCACCAGGTCTTGACATACCCACCCATCCCGCGGCACCGGTAACACATCGAGCCCCACGGTGGAGTAGTGGTTCCCAGGCACCTTGGTATAATGTTTTGCGCACCCCCCTTTTTTTTCACACAATTTCTGTACAACTTGGTTGCCTACTGAGACATTGATAAGAGCACTTGGCACGAAGCGTCTTTGTTGCTATAACAACGCGCTCCTTCACTCAGACGCCACCTAGCCGTTATCGGCGTTGTTGGCGTCTCAGTCACCACAGCAACAGGCGCTGCCCTTCAGACGTCACTGAGCCGCAACCGGAAGTCCGGCGGCTCCGTCCACACACCTGCACTGCGTTGAACTCCACGGGGATATAAGGTAAGCTATTGCACTCACTCACTGTTATACACCTTGACAAAGGGGCATGTAAGCCCCGAAACGTTGGCTACTTGTAACCTTTTTTGAATACAATTTTCAATACTTCACGAAAATCCTCGAGTGCCGCTGTTTCTTCCGGATTTCTATATCTATCTATATCTATCTATATCTATCTATATCCATCTATATCCATCTATATCCATCTATATCCATCTATATCCATCTATCTATTTATCTATATATATATATATACACTGCTCAAAAAGAAATAAATGGGAACACTAAAATAAATTATCAATGGAAATCAAATTTATTAACCCATGGAGGTCTGGATTTGGAGTCACCCTCAAAATTAAAGTGGAAAAACACACTACAGGCTGATCCAACTTTGATGTTATGTCCTTAAAACAAGTCAAAATGAGGCTCAGTAGTGTATGTGGCCTCCTCGTGCCTGTATGACCTCCCTACAACGCCTGGGAATGCTCCTGATGAGGTCGCGGATGGTCTCCTGAGGGATCTCCTCCCAGACCTGGACTAAAGCATCCGCCAACTCCTGGACAGTCTGTGGTGCAACGTGGCATTGGTGGATGGAGCGAGACAAGATATCCCAGATGTGCTCAATTGGATTCAGGTCTGGGGAACGGGCGGGCCATCCATAGCATCAATGCCTTCGTCTTGCAGGAACTGCTGACACACTCCAGCCACATGAGGTCTAGCATTGTCTTGCATTAGGAGGAACCCAGGGCCAATCGCACCAGCATATGGTCTCACAAGGGGTCTGAGGATCTCATCTCGGTACCTAATGGCAGTCAGGCTACCTCTGGCGAGCACATGGAGGGCTGTGCGGCACCCCAAAGAAATGCCACCCCACACCATTACTGACCCACTGCCAAACCGGTCATGCTGGGGGATGTTGCAGGCAGCAGAACGTTCTCCTTGGCGTCTCCAGACTGTGTCACATGTGCTCAGTGAGAACCTGCTTTCACATGTGAAGAGCACAGGGTGCCAGTGGCGAATTTGCCAATCTTGGTGTTCTATGGCAAATGCCAAACGTCCTGCACGGTGTTGGGCTGTAAACACAACCCTCACCTGTGGGCGTCGGGCCCTCATACCACCCTCATGGAGTCTGTTTCTGATCGTTTGAGTAGACACATGCACATTTGTGGCTTGCTGGAGATCATTTTGCAGGGCTCTGGCAGTGCTCCTCCTGTTCCTCCTTGCACAAAGGCGAAGGTAGCGGTCCTGCTGCTGGGTTGTTGCCCTCCTACGGCCACATCCACGTCTCCTGATGTACTGGCCTGTCTCCTGGTAGCGCCTCCATGCTCTGGACACTACGCTGACAGACACAGCAAACCTTCTTGCCACAGCTCGCATTGATGTGCCATCCTGGATGTGCTGCACTACCTGAGCCACTTGTGTGGGTTGTAGGGAGGTCATACAGGCACGTGGAGGCCACACACTACTGAGCCTCATTTTGACTTGTTTTAAGCACATTACATCAAAGTTGGATCAGCCTGTAGTGTGTTAATAGTGGGTTAATAAATTTGATTTCCATTGATAATTTTTTTGTGATTTTGTTGTCAGCACATTCAACTATGTAAAGAACAAAGTATTTAATAAGAATATTTCATTCATTCAGATCTAGGATGTGTTATTTGAGTGTTCCCTTTATTTTTTTGAGCAGTGTATATATAATCCCGGCACTCCTCCAAAGTGTAACTTACTCCGGTGCTTGCTCGGTGCCCTCCTTAGGTTAGTTAACCCTTATGTAGTAGACGGAAATGAGGCGGCACTCAGAAGATAACCAGCATATTAATGAAGGTGTACTTTTATTCGACATATGTTTGGGACGCAGCCCGTCAGCAGCAAACATATGACGACGGGCTACGTCCCGAAACATGTCGAATAAAAAAGTACACCACCTTACATATGATGGTCGTCTCCTGAGTGCCGCCTCATCTCAGTCTAATATATATCTAGCGCTATGACATAGGTTCCCAAACTGTGTGCCGTGGCTCCCTGGGGTGCCTCGGGACACTAGCAGGGGTGCCCTGGGTTAGAGGTCCAGGATCAATTCATATTATTCATGGTCAATATAACAGGCAAAACCAGTGCTGGTGGCTGCCAGTCATAAAATATGTGGCCAAACAGAAGCAAATCTTGTCCCTCACCACACAACTGACCCTAAGGATGACATATAAACGCAATCTACTTAATGTAATATTTCTTTCTAAATTTCTCAATAAGACATTTTTGGCCTAGGGGTGCCGTGAAAAAAAAACGAGTTTTATGGTAAGAACTTACCTTTGTTAAAACTCTTTCTGCGAGGTACACTGGGCTCCACAAGGAAAGACATAGGGGTGTAGAGTAGGATCTTGATCCGAGGCACCAACAGGCTCAAAATCTTTGACTGTTCCCAGAATGCATAGCGCCGCCTCCTCTATAACCCCGCCTCCCTGCACAGGAGCTCAGTTTTTAATTAACCAGCCCAACGCAGTAACAGGAAAAGACGACAACGGTTAGTAGCCACATACACCACACTCTCACGACAGGAGAAGTGTTAGCAGCTAATGCCATACCAACCCAAAGAAGCTGAGTGCGTCAGGGTGGGCGACTTGTGAAGCCCAGTGTACCTCGCAGAAAGAGTTTTAACAGAGGTAAGTTCTTACCATAAAACTCGTTTTCTGCTGCGGGGTACACTGGGCTCCACAAGGAAAGACATAGGAGATGTCCTAAAGCAGTTCCTTATGGGAGGGGACGCACTGTAGCGGGCACAAGAACCCGGCGTCCAAAGGAAGCATTCTGGGAAGCGGCAGTATCGAAGGCATAGAACCTTATGAACGTGTTCACAGAGGACCACGTAGCCACCTTGCACAATTGTTCAAGGGTCGCACCACGGCGGGCCGCCCAAGAAGGTCCAACAGACCGAGTAGAATGGGCCATAATGTGAGTAGGAGCTGACAGACCAGCCCTCACATAAGCATGTGCAATCACCATTCTAATCCATCTGGCCAAAGTTTGCTTGTGAGCAGGCCAGCCCCGTTTGTGAAATCCAAACAGCACAAAGAGAGAATCGGTTTCCTAATAGAAGCAGTTCTCTTCACATAGATACGGAGAGCCCGTACCACATCCAAAGACCGCTCTTTGGGAGATAGATCAGGAGAAACTAGTGCCGAAACCACAATCTCCTGGTTAAGGTGGAACGAAGAAACCATCTAAGGTAAATATCCGGGACGAGTCCTAAGGTCACGGTGAAATATTAGATATGGGGAACTACAGGACAAGGCACCCAAATAAGACACTCTTCTAGCTGAAGCAATAGCCAGCAGAAACACCACCTTAAGGGAAAGCCACTTAAGATAAGCTGAACCAAGAGGTTCAAACGGAGACACTTTTAACGCATCCAAAACCACCGACAAGTCCCAAGGAGCCACAGGCGGGACATAGGGAGGTTGGATACGCAACACGCCCTGAGTAAAGGTATGCACATCAGGTAAGGTTGCAATCTTTCTCTGAAACCACACCGACAAGGCAGATATTTGAACCTTGAGGGAGGCCAGACGAGGGCCTAAGTCCAGTCCCTGCTGAAGAAAAGCCAACAGCTTGGCTATACTAAACTTGGAAGCGTCATAATGGTTAGATGCGCACCAAACAAAGTAAGAACGCCAGACCCTACGGTAAATCCAAACAGAAGACGGTTTCCGGGCCCGCAACATAGTTTGAATGACCGCCTCAGAAAACCCTTTAGCCCTTAAGACGGAAGCTTCAAGAGCCACGCCGTCAAAGACAGCCGGGCTAGGTCCTGGTAGACACAGGGGCCCTGAACGAGGAAGTCTGGGCGTTGTGGAAGTAGAATTGGACGCTCTGACGATAGGCCCTGCAGGTCTGAGAACCAGTGCTGTCTGGGCCACGCTGGAGCTATGAGAAGCAGAATTCCTCTTTCTTGCTTGAACTTCCGAATTACCCTGGGCAGGAGTGACACCGGAGGGAACACGTACGGCAGCCGAAACCTCCACGGCACCACCAGCGCATCCACGAATGCTGCTTGAGGATCCCTTGTCCTTGCTCCGAAGACCGGAACCTTGTGATTGTGTCGAGACGCCATCAGATCTACGTCTGGAAGGCCCCACTTTTCCACTAGGAGTTGAAACACTTCTGGATGGAGGCCCCACTCTCCGGCGTGTACGTCCTGACGACTGCTTCCCAATTCAGGACTCCCGGAATGAATATTACCGATATGGCCAGTAAATGGCGTTCCACCCAATGTAGAATCCGTGAAACTTCCTTCATTGCCAAACGGCTTTGAGTCCCGCCTTGATGATTTATGGAAGCCACTGTGGTGGCGTTGTCCGACTGTACTTGAACAGGACGGTTCTGAATTAAATGCTGGGCCAGGTTCAACGAATTGAGGACCGCACGCAATTCCAGAATGTTGATCGAGAAGAGATCCACCGGCCGTGAAGGGAGTGTTGCTCCAGCACTGCGCCCCAACCTCTTAGACTGGCATCTGTCGTCAACAGGACCCAGTCAGATATCCAGAAGGGACGGCCCCTGCACAATCATTGGTCCTGGAGCCACCAGTGCAGCGACAGACGGACCTCCGGAGTCAATGAGATCATGTGAGACCTGATCCGGTGAGACAGGCCGTCCCACTTGGCTAGAATCAGTCTCTGGAGAGGGCGAGAATGGAATTGAGCATACTCCACCACGTCGAATGCTGAGACCATGAGGCCCAGCACCTGCATCGCCGAATGTATCGACACTTGCGGACGAGAAAGGAAGCAACGAATCCTGTCCTGAAGCTTCAGGACTCTCTCCTGGGACAAGAACAACCGCTGGTTGTGAGTGTCCAATAGCACTCCCAGGTGCACCATGCTCTGAGCAGGGACCAGGGAGGATTTATTCCAGTTCATGAACCACCCGTGAGCTTGTAGAAACCGAACAGTCATATCTAGATGACGTAGGAGAAGTTCTGGGGAATTTGCCAGGATCAACAAGTCAAGAAAAAATGGACAGTGAGGATCTACTGCGCCCACAGATAGCTGCAGTGAGGGCGTACAAGGAGATGTCACTCTATCTCCAACAACACAATTTATACACAAATACAAGAGTCCGCCTTCTGCTGTGCTATCAGCAAGTCTTTGAATGAGTAATGTAGGTATTTCACAAAGTTGGAGTCTCAAACTTCAGAGCCCCGAAGCGAGAGATACCAATAACCCGAATATTCAGAGTCAATGGTGTTGGGGATCTTTAACTGACAGTGATTGATAGGTGTAAATCGTGAAGAAGTAACAAAAGAACTCCTTATAGGTACGCACCGTACTCACATGTACGGTGTGTGCGAAGTGTCCATAAAGGTATCTTTTTCCTTCTTCGCTCCAATGGGTACTGTCCTCCTATTCTCTTTAGCGACCCCTCATGGGAATACAAATGGACAGACACAGGTGGAAACCCCAATAGTGTAATACGTTCGATGTATTGTAATTAAAAACAGAAGTAGGAAAACTGAAGTGATAATGTTAATCCTATTTCTAGTGGAGGACGTACCGTACTCACATAAAAACAGATAAAAGTACTCCTATAAAGGTATCTTTCAAAGGAACAGAAAAACAGAAGAGTGAGGCGTACCCCGAACTCACGTTCTGTAGATGTTATCAAATCACATCAAAGTTTCTTTGAGGGGCGGCTTCTTACTTCTTCTCTGAACTTTTGGGTACCGGGGTGAGCCTCCTTAACCACCAACGCGTTTCGACTGGAGAGTCTGTCAAGGCACCTTGACAAAGACTCTCCAGTCGAAACGCGTTGGTGGTTAAGGAGGCTCACCCCGATACCCAGGAGATCAGTTCTGAGGAGTGTGAGAGTCCGGACTTACCACACCCCAGGTCTGTGTTTTTCAACAACTATCTCTTAGTATTGGGATGTTCCTCTTGGTTATTTATGCATGGTGATCCATGTCTAGGAAGCTTTTTACCCATTTTATAACATTTATTGTGAATAAAACGGACACATTTTCATAAGACCTTCTCTGTGGGTTTTTCTGGATCCTGTGGTCTCGACGAGAACACCATAGAGAAGAAGTAAGAAGCCGCCCCTCAAAGAAACCTTGATGTGATTTGATAACATCTACAGAACGTGAGTTCGGGGTACGCCTCACTCTTCTGTTTTTCTGTTCCTTTGAAAGATACCTTTATAGGAGTACTTTTATCTGTTTTTATGTGAGTACGGTACGTCCTCCACTTGAAATAGGATTAACATTATCACTTCAGTTTTCCTACTTCTGTTTTTAATTACAATACATCGAACGTATTACACTATTGGGGTTTCCACCCGTGTCTGTTCATTTGTATTCCCATGAGGGGTCGCTAAAGAGAATAGAAGGACAGTACCCATTGGAGCGAAGAAGGAAAAAGATACCTTTATGGACACTTCGCACACACCGTACATGTGAGTACGGTGCGTACCTATAAGGAGTTCTTTTGTTACTTCTTCACGATTTACACCTATCAATCACTGTCAGTTAAAGATCCCCAACACCATTGACTCTGAATATTCGGGTTATTGGTATCTCTCGCTTCGGGGCTCTGAAGTTTGAGACTCCAACTTTGTGAAATACCTACATTACTCATTCAAAGACTTGCTGATAGCGCAGCAGAAGGCGGACTCTTGTATTTGTGTATAAATTGAGGATCAACAAGTCGTCCAGATACGGCAGTATCCTGACCCCTTGACGGCGGAGTACCACCATCATCACGGCCATAAGTTTGGTGAAGACTCGCGGAGCCGTTGTTAAACCAAAAGGTAACGCCCGAAACTGGTAATGGAGGTTGCCAATCGCAAACCTCAGGTATTGCTGATGTGACACTGCTATAGGAATATGCAGGTAAGCATCCTGTATGTCCAGGGAGACCATATAATCCCCAGGTACCAAGGCCAGAACTATAGAGTGAAGGGTTTCCATACGGAACTTGGAAACTTTCACAAACCTATTCAATGCCTTGAGATTGAGAATGGGCCGAGAGGACCCATTCGGGACTAGAAACAGCGGAGAATAGTACCCCCGGCCCCTCTGAGCAAGAGGCACCTGTACTAGGACTCCTGTATCCAGGAGGGTCTGTACCACCGAATGTAGAGTGTTTGCCTTTGTCTGGTCCAACGTCTGTCAGGCAAAATCCATGAGGGGGGACGGTTTTTGAAGGCTATGGCGTAACCTCGAGTGACGACTCCCGTACCCAGGCATCTGAAGTGGTCTTCAACCATTCCTGGGTATACCCTAGAAGCCGGCTCCCCACCCTGGGATCCCCCAGGGGGAGGCGCGCCACGTCATGCGGCAGGCTTATTCGTCTTGGAAGCTGGCTGATGGGCAGCCCAGGCTCTTTTGGGCTTCGGCTTACCAGGTTTGGAAGTGCGGGCCTGCTTGTTGTACGCCTGACCTTTTGCTTTACCTGAAGGACGAAAGGGGCGAAAGGAAGTACCTTTAGCCTTCGACACAGAAGGAGCGGTACTTGGCAGACAGGCAGTTTTGGCAGTAGCCAAGTCAGCCACTATCTTATTTAAGTCCTCCCCAAACAGAATATCTCCCTTGAAAGGGAGTACCTCCAGGGTTTTTCTAGAGTCCAGATCCACAGACCAGGATCTCAGCCACAATATCCAGCGAGCCAGGACTGATGTAGTAGAGGCCTTGGCTGCTAGAAAACCGTCATCAGAAGCCGCCTCTTTAATATAGTGAGAAGCTGTGACAATATATGACAAGCATTGTCTAGCATGGTCAGAAGAGATTTCAGCTTCCAACTCTAGGGTCCATGCTTCAATAGCCTCTGCAGCCCATGTTGCTGCAATAGTGGGCCTTTGTGCAGCACCCGTGAGGGTGTAAATCGCTTTCAGACAACCCTCCACACGTTTATCCGTAGGCTCTTTTAGAGACGCGACGGTAGTGACAGATAGAGCTGAGGAAACCACCATCCTAGCCACATGTGAGTCTACTGGAGGAGGCGTTTCCCAATTTTTAGACAGCTCTGGCGCGAGGGGATAGCGAGCCAGCATCTTCTTTTGAGGCACAAACTTCTTTCCCGTGTTTCCCCAGGGTTCCGGACGTATATCCACTAGGTGGTCAGAGTGAGGTAAAACTTGTTTAACCACCTTCTGACGCTTGAACCTATCTGGTTTCTTAGGAGGGACGGATGGCTCGGGATCATCCGTAACCTGTAGAATTAACTTAATAGCCTCCAAAAGATCAGGAACATCCACATGTGAAAAACCCTCCCCATCAGCAGTATCTGTGTCAGAATCTGTGGGGTCAGTGTAAGCGCCATCTTCATCAGACGAGGTGTGAGTGACAGCAGTGGATTATGAGGAGGTAAGAGCTCGCTTAGAGGACCCCTGGGTCTTAGGCGCGCGAGGACTTTTTAGTACTCAAAGACTGGTTCAATTTCTTCAATTGAGCAGACAAGTTATCTGCCCACGGCGGGTTAGCCGCGGGGACCACATACGGTTGAACCGGCATAGGAGGTCCCATAGGGGGTGTTAGTTTAGTAATTAGCGTATTTAGAAGCGTGGAGAAAGCGGCTCACGGTGGGTTATTATGGACCCCGGTTGCCACAGTCCCACTGGGGGGCAAGGAGCCCCCAGAACCAGAACCCGCAGCTGCTATAGTCTCCTCATAGGGATCTGTGGCTTCAGCAACACCGGCAGTGTGTTCAGCCCCAGAACCGTTACCTTCAGAAGCAGACATGATATAAATTGCAATATCAGGTAACACAGTACATTGTCAGCAGCACAATACCTCATGCCCAAACCCCTGCGCAGTGTAGTCAGCACAAGCAGAGATACAGGAGATATGGTGACTAAAATCACAGAGAAAAATACGTATTAGAGTATATCTTGTGAATATCCTATATTATTATAAAACCTGACGCACCAAGCCCCCTCAGGTTATAGAATATAGGGATAGCAAGATGAGTGAGAAAATAAGATTTTACTCACCGGTAAATCTATTTTGAATCCCGGGTAAGACTCATACCAGCCACACCAATCACACCGTACAACTCGTGATACTACACCCAGTTAACAGTATGAATAACAACTGAGCCTCTCAACAGATGGCTCAACAATAACCCTTTCGTTAAACAATAACTATATACAAGTATTGCAGACAATCCGCACTTGGGATGGGCGCCCAGCATCCACTACGGACTACGAGAAATAGATTTACCGGTGAGTAAAATCTTATTTTCTCTGACGTCCTAAGTGGATGCTGGGACTCCGTAAGGACCATGGGGATTATACCAAAGCTCCCAAACGGGCGGGAGAGTGCGGATGACTCTGCAGCACCGAATGAGCAAACTCAAGGTCCTCCTCAGCCAGGGTATCAAATTTGTAGAATTTTGCAAAAGTGTTAGACCCTGACCAAGTAGCAGCTCGGCAAAGTTGTAAAGCCGAGACCCCTCGGGCAGCCGCCCAAGAAGAGCCCACCCTTCCTCGTGGAATGGGCTTTCACTGATTTAGGATGCGGCAGTCCAGCCGCAGAATGCGCAAGCTGAATTGTGCTACAGATCCAGCGAGCAATAGTCTGCTTCGAAGCAGGAGCACCCATCTTGTTGGGTGCATACAGGATAAATAGCAAGTCAGTTTTCCTGACTCCAGCCGTCCTGGAAACATATATTTTCAAGGCCCTGACTACGTCCAGTAACTTGGAATCCTCCCTAGTTGCCGCAGGCACCACGATAGGTTGGTTCAAATGAAAAGCTGATACCACCTTAGGGAGAAACTGGGGACGAGTCCTCAATTCTGCCCTATCTATATGGAAAATCATATAAGGGCTTTTACATGACAAAGCCGCCAATTCTGACACATGCCTGGCCGAAGCCAAGGTCAACAGCATGACCACCTTCCACGTGAGATATTTCAAATCCACGGTTTTAAGTGGCTCAAACCAATGTGACTTTAGGAAACCCAACACCACGTTGAGATCCCAAGGTGCCACTGGAGGCACAAAAGGGGGCTGAATATGCAGCACTCCCTTAACAAATGTCTGAACTTCAGGCAGTGAAGCCAGTTCTTTCTGGAAGAAAATCGACAGCCGAAATCTGGACCTTAATGGAACCCAATTTTAGGCCCATAGTCACTCCTGACTGTAGGAAGTGCACAAATTGACCCAGCTGAAATTCCTCCGTTGGGGCCTTCCTGGCCTCACACCACGCAACATTTTCGCCATATGCGGTGATAATGATTTGCGGTTACATCTTTCCTGGCTTTAATCAGCGTAGGAATGACTTCCTCCGGAATGCCCTTTTCTTTTAGGATCCGGTGTTCAACCGCCATGCCGTCAAACGCAGCCGCGGTAAGTCTTGGAACAGACAGGGCCCCTGCTGTAGCAGGTCCTGTCTGAGCGGCAGAGGCCATGGGTCCTCTGAGACCATTTCTTGAAGTTCTGGGTACCAAGCTCTTCTTGGCCAATCCGGAACCACGAGTATAGTTCTTACTCCTCTCCTTCGTTTTATTCTCAGTACCTTGGGTATGAGAGGCAGAGGAGGGAACACATAAACCGACTGGTACACCCACGGTGTCACTAGAGCGTCCACAGCCATCGCCTGAGGGTCCCTTGACCTGGCGCAATATCTTTTTAGCTTTTTGTTGAGGCGGAACGCCATCATGTCCACCTGTGGCCTTTCCCAACGGTTTACAATCATTTGGAAGACTTCTGGATGAAGTCCCCACTCTCCCGGGTGGAGGTCGTGCCTGCTGAGGAAGTCTGCTTCCCAGTTGTCCACTCCCGGAATGAACACTGCTGACAGTGCTAACACGTGATTTTCCGCCCATCGGAGAATCCTTGTGGCTTCTGCCATCGCCATCCTGCTTCTTGTGCCGCCCTGTCGGTTTACATGGGCGACCGCCGTGATGTTGTCTGACTGAATCAGTACCGGCTGGTTTTGAAGCAGGGGTCTTGCTTGACTTAGGGCATTGTAAATGGCCCTCAGTTCCAGAATATTTATGTGTAGGGAAATCTCCTGGTTTGACCATAGTCCCTGGAAGTTTCTTCCCTGTGTGACTGCCCCCCAGCCTCGAAGGCTGGCATCCGTGGTTACCAGGACCCAGTCCTGTATGCCGAATCTGCAGCCCTCTTGAAGATGAGCACTCTGCAGCCACCACAGGAGAGACACCCTGGTCCTTGGAGACAGGGTTATCAGCCGATGCATCTGAAGATGCGATCCGGACCACTTGTCCAACAGGTCCCACTGAAAGGTTCTTGCATGGAACCTGCCGAATGGAATTGCTTCGTAGGAAGCTACCATCTTTCCCAGGACTCGCGTGCAGTGATGCACCGACACCTGTTTTGGTTTCAGGAGGCCTCTGACTAGAGATGACAGCTCCTTGGCTTTTTCCTCCGGGAGAAACACTTTTTTTCTGGACTGTGTCCAGAACCATCCCCAGGAACAGTAGACGTGTCGTAGGGACCAGCTGTGACTTTGGAATATTTAGAATCCAACCGTGCTGTTGTAGCACCTCCCGAGATAGTGCTACCCCGACCAACAACTGCTCCCTGTACCTCGCCTTTTTTCAGGAGATTGTCCAAGTACGGGATAATTAAAACTCCCTTTTTTCGAAGGAGTATCATCATTTGGCCATTACCTTGGTAAATACCCTTGGTGCCGTGGACAAGCCGAACGGCAACGTCTGGAATTGGTAATGACAATCCTGTACCACAAATCTGAGGTACTCCTGGTGAGGATGGTAAATGGGGACATGCAGGTAAGCATCCTTGATGTCCAGTGATACCATGTAATCCCCCTCGTCCAGGCTTGCAATAACCGCCCTGAGCGATTCCATCTTGAACTTGAATTTTTTTATATATGTGTTCAAGGATTTCAAATTTCGGTACCACAAACATTGTGGAATAGTAACCCTGTCCTTGTTGAAGGAGGGGCACCTTGACTATCACCTGCTGGGAATACAGCTTGTGTATTGCCTCTAACACTGCCTCCCTGCCTGAGGGAGTTGTACGCAAGGCAGATTTTAGGAAACGGCGGGGGGGAGACGTCTCGAATTCCAGCTTGTACCCCTGAGATACTACTTGAAGGATCCAGGGATCCACCCGTGAGCGAGCCCACTGATTGCTGAAGTTTTTGAGACGGGCCCCCACCGTACCTGGCTCCGCCTGTGGAGCCCCAGCGTCATGCGGCGGACTTGGAGGAAGCGGGGGAGGACTTTTGCTCCTGGGAACTGGCTGTATGCTGCAGCTTTTTCCCTCTACCTCTGCCTCTGGGCAGAAAGGACGCGCCTTTAACCCGCTTGCCTTTATGGGGCCGAAAGGACTGTACCTGATAATACAGTGCTTTCTTTGGCTGTGAGGGAACATGGGGTAAAAATGCTGACTTCCCAGCTGTTGCTGTGGAAACGAGGTCCGAGAGACCATCCCCGAACTCCTCCTCACCCTTATAAGGCAAAACTTCCATGTGCCTTTTAGAATCTGCATCACCTGTCCACTGCCGAGTCCATAACCCTCTCCTGGCAGAAATGGACATTGCACTTATTTTAGATGCCAGCCGGCAAATATCCCTCTGTGCATCTCTCATGTATAAGACTGCGTCTTTAATATGCTCTACGGTTAGCAGTATAGTGTCCCTGTCTAGGGTATCAATATTTTCCGACAGGGAATCTGACCACGCAGCTGCAGCACTGCACATCCATGCTGAAGCAATAGCTGGTCTCAGTATAATACCTGTGTGTGTATATACAGACTTCAGGATAGCCTCCTGCTTCCTATCAGCAGGCTCCTTTAGGGCGGCTGTATCCGGAGACGGTAGTGCCACCTTCTTTGACAAGCGTGTGAGCGCTTTATCCACCCTAGGGGATGTTTCCCAACGTGACCTATCCTCTGGCGGGAAAGGGTACGTCATTAGTAACCTTTTAGAAATTACCAGTTTCTTATCGGGGGAAGCCCACGCTTCTTCACACACTTCATTTAATTCCTCAGATGGGGGAAAAACTACTGGTAGTTTTCTCTCCAAACATAATACCCTTTTTTTGTGGTTCCTGGGGTAACATCAGAAATGTGCAACACATTTTTCATTGCCTCAATCATGTAACGTGTGGCCCTATTGCAAGTTACATTAGTCTCATCGTCGTCGACACTGGAGTCAGTATCCGTGTCGACATCTGTGTCTGCCATCTGAGGTAGCGGGCGTTTTAGAGCCCCTGATGGCTTTTGAGACGCCTGGGCAGGCACAGGCTGAGAAGCCGGCTGTCCCATATTTGGTATGTCGTCAAACCTTTTATGTAAGGAGTTGACACTTATAATTCATTCCACAAGTCCATCCACTCAGGTGTCGGCCCCGCAGGGGGTGACATTACATTTATCGGCATCTGCTCCGCCTCCACATAAGCCTCCTCATCAAACATGTCGACACAGCCGTACCGACACACCGCACACACACAGGGAATGCTCTGACAGAGGACAGGACCCCACAAAGCCCTTTGGGGAGACAGAGAGAGAGTATGCCAGCACACACCAGAGCGCTATATAACACAGGGATGAACACTATAACTGAGTGATTTTCCCTTATAGCGGCTTATATATATACTGCTGCGCCTAAATTTAGTGCCCCCCCTCTCTTTTTTACCCTTTGTAGTCTTGAAACTGCAGGGGAGAGCCTGGGAGCGATCCTTCCAGCGGAGCTGTGAGGGAAAAATGGCGCCAGTGTGCTGAGGGAGATAGCCCCACCCCTTTTTCGGCGGGCTTCTCCCGCTTTTTTATGGTTCTCTGGCAGGGGTATTTTTCACATATATAGCCTCTAGGACTATATATTGTGATTTTTTTTGCCAGCCAAGGTGTTAATATTGCTGCTCAGGGCGCCCCCCCCCCCCCCAGCGCCCTGCACCCATCAGTCATCAGTGACCAGAGTGTGAGGTGTGCATGAGGAGCAATGGCGCACAGCTGCAGTGCTGTGCGCTACCTTGTTGAAGACCGAAGTCTTCTGCCGCCGATTTTCAGGACCATCTTCTTGCTTCTGGCTCTGTAAGCGGGACGGCGGCGAGGCTCCGGGACCGGACGATCGAGGTCGGGCCCTGTGTTCGATCCCTCTGGAGCTAATGGTGTCCAGTAGCCTAAGAAGCCCAAGCTAGCTGCAAGCAGGTAGGTTCGCTTCTTCTCCCCTTAGTCCCTCGTAGCAGTGAGTCTGTTGCCAGCAGATCTCACTGAAAATAAAAAACCTAAAATTATACTTTCTTTTCTAGGAGCTCAGGAGAGCCCCTAGTGTGCATCCAGCTCAGCCGGGCACAAGATTCTAACTGAGGTCTGGAGGAGGGTCATAGAGGGAGGAGCCAGTGCACACCAGGTAGTCCTAAAGCGTTCTTTAGTTGTGCCCAGTATCCTGCGGAGCCGCTATTCCCCGTGGTCCTTACGGAGTCCCAGCATCCACTTAGGACGTCAGAGAAACACGCAATGGAAATCACTCAGCAAGCTAATGCACACACATATAGTCACAGTTATACAATGCAGAGGTTATTACCAACAATAATACTGCACTGGACCAGCTTTTATATATATATATATATATATATATATATATATATATATATATATATATCTCTATAATCAATAGATATAACACTGCACAGTAAGAACTGATGTATATCACAGGGTACTTGTACCAGAGAACCCTGACTAAATGCACTCTTTCTTAACTAACACCGTCTAATTGACATGTAGAATACTTAAGTGTCATGAAAAGTCACAGCGCTGACAACCAGGCGGCTTTATAAAGGAGGATATGCCCAAGCAGTCCCAGGAACAGTGTAGCTGGGGAAATAGCGCCCAAACACTGACCGGGAGTGAGGGAGAGACAGATATGCAGCTCCAGGGCGGGAACATTTACTGGAAATGGCGCCCTGGGGCTGGGGGAGGGGCTCCAGGTCTAAGCCTTATCCCCTCTGCTGGCAAAACCACCGGGCACTGCGGGCTACTTGTAAAAAGGTTTAGAGAGAAAACCTGACCTGCACCCATGCCCTGGTGATCTAGTGGGATCGCCTGTACTGCCACAGTATCCACCACCGGCCGCACCGGATCGCGATAAAGTGCCACCCACTTACCTACTCCTGAAATGTGGCCACGCGATCCCGGAGAGCCCCAGCCGTGTGTGACTGACTTGGAAGAAAACCGGAGCCTCCTGCTGTAGGTACCCGGCAACTAGGGCGCGGGAAAGTACAGTACCGCTGGGGGAGAGATGGAGCTGCAACAGGTAATGTCTACTGACATTTAACACAATCTGTGCCTCTGCTGCAGCCCTTGTAGTCTTTTTTCCTCAGAAAAAGCTTTTTCTAGAGCTGATGTGAGCAGTTCTTCCTGTTACATGCTTGCACTGCAAGCACCAACTACAAACTGAGCTCCTGTGCACGGAGGCGGGGTGATATAGGAGGTGGCGCTATGCATCTTGGAAAGAAGGTCAAAGCTTTTGAGCTTGTTGGTGCTTCGGATCAAGATCCTACTCTACACCCGAATGCCTATCCTTGTGGATCCCAGTGTACCCTGCAGCAGAAAATGGGGTTATGACACAAGGTCATACTCCTACAAACGTCAAACCGAAAGGTGTGCGCATAAAAATGGGGTGTGGCTTTGTGACAACTATGCCACGCCCCCACTTTTGCTTGCGCGCCTCCGGCGCGCGCATGATATGGCTTTTACCCTCGACTACAGATCTTTTCTGGCTCTTTGCCACTGACTGGTTGGCCACCCCTGGTTTACAACATAATTCCACATGTGTTCTTTCATAGTTGTGATGTCTTCAGTATTAATCTACAATGTAGAATATAATAATTAAAATAAATAAAAACCATTGAATGAGAAGGTGTGTCCAAACTTTTGACTGGTACTATCTATATACGTAGATAGATAGATAGATAGATAGATACATACATACAGAAATATATCCGTCTAGACTGGCACATGGTAAGACCTTTATTTTGATACCTCATCCATATTTTATGTTCAGTCGTTCACTCAAAATAGGTCTCACAGTAAAGAATAATTACAAATAATTAGTCCCTTTGAACAATGGTAGGTGATACCCACACACACAGGCCTGATCAGTTACTCATGCAGTTACTAAGCTATGCGACACAAAGTTATCAAAGGTATGAGCAAAAGGAATGCCAGGGACATTCCGTGGAAACGCAAGATTTGTAAGTTTAGAAAACCAACTATTATATATACACAAGAGTATACAAAAACAGTAATTTTCTATACCTGGAACCTCTGAGGTATTCATCCTCTGGTTTTCTAAAATGTAAAGAGAAAAAGCTGTAACACTGAATGTAATACTCCCATTTACAAGGAAAAAATATATATGACTCAATTAGTGTTGTTATTTGCGATTGCCAAAATATTCAGGATAAAAGTACCCCAACATCCATGTATATAAAACTATCTGAATACCTGTGCTTCGCTACGGAATTTAAAGAATAATGCCAATCTTTGTCAGGCCGCATCTCTGGGCTTCCCCGGCTGGTGCCGAGGAGGATAATCCGCCTCCTTCTCTGCCCCGTCCCGCCTCTGATGCTGCCCTGCTCTAAATGCTGGGACGACAGGGCAAGCTCTGCCCGCTGTATGTTAAATATGTAAGGTTTGCAGGCTGACTATTTCAAAGGGCCCTAGGTCTCATTGCTTAGCTTCTCCTTCACCTTAGGGTTCCTCCTTTGAGGAAAAAAGGTAAAGATTTTTGCACAACACTTAAGGTCAGTGGGAGAGCTGTTGGTAACTTTT
Source organism: Pseudophryne corroboree (assembly GCF_028390025.1). Lineage (NCBI taxonomy): Eukaryota > Metazoa > Chordata > Amphibia > Anura > Myobatrachidae > Pseudophryne > Pseudophryne corroboree. Next base: position 440,363,009 of record NC_086448.1, on the reverse strand, counting down.
ACACAGCAGATAAGTAATTGTGGACTATCCAGCTTTCCAGGAACAGAGCAATGTGTCCACCCCCCTCTCTGACTTGGTATCGCTGGCACCATGTCACCCCCTTCCCACCCCCACCCCTAGGATTCCTAGAGGTGCCTTACCCCCACAGTATTTTTTTCCAGATTGTAAGGCATACGTGTACCAAGTTTGGTGGACTATTTTCATTGCGCCCATCACTATTCATCTCAGCGACCCAGAAAACTTTGGATTTTTACATGTCACCACCACCCATAGGGGTGCTAGGGGTGTCTTACCACCACAGTATTTTTGTCCAGATTGTAAGTCATATGTGTACCAAGTTTAGTGTAAATTGCTCCAGGCATTCCAGAGATATGCTGGAACATACACACATACATACATTTTTATATATTTAGCAGGTATAAAAAGACATTTTTTATACCTGGAATTCTTGTGGTGTTCATCTGGTTTCCTAAAATGTAAAAGAGAAAAACCTGTAAATCTGAATGTAAATGAGGATGTTCACATTTAGAAGAAATGTTAAGTTTGCATTTACTAATTAGCCACTTTGATCAATGTTAGGTGACACCATACACAGGTCTGATAATAGAGTGCGTTCTCCTGCAGTTACTGAACTGTGCGATGCAAATGAATCAAAGGTAAGGAGGAAAATGAATGCTAGGGTGTTTTGTAGCACTCCAAATTGTGGAAAACACAGTTAAAAAAAACAAGTCTGCTGGATAAATGCAATCCCACGTACATGTATATAAAGCACAAAAGTATGTAAAAATAGTACATTTCTATACCTGGAATCCTTGTGGTATTCACGTTCTGATTTTCTGAAAAGGAAAGAGCAAAAGCTGTAACACTGAATGTAAAGGCTCACATTTAGGGGGCAAGTCAATTCCAAGCAATGTGTAGTCAGGATGTACAGCTGCGCACATCATGTGATATTAGAGTAAACCCAACACTGCAGATGCTCTTGATCACCTATATGGGGTGCAAGTAAAAGTATGCAAAGTTGTTGGTTGTGAGGTTCCAGTAAAACGGAATGGAAGCAACTAGGGACCAAAACTCACAATTGAACTGCCTCCTTATAGGAAAAAAATAAAAATAAAACAATTTGCAAATACTAGTATTTAGTCACCCTGAGCAAAGCTAGGCAATTCTATACACAGAGTGAATCCTCCTGCAGTTAATGAGCTGTGTGAGTGCTATACAGGTTGAGTATCCCTGATCCAAAATGCTTGGGACCAGAGGTCTTTTGGATATCGTATTTTTCCGTATTTTGGAATAATTGCATACCATAATGAGATATAATGGTGATGGGACCCAAGTCTAAGCACAGAATGCATTTATGTTTCATATACACCTTATTCCAAAAAACCCTGAAGGTCATTTAATACAATATTTTTAATAACTTTGTGTATTAAACAAAGTTTGTGTACATTGAGTCATCAAAAAACAAAGGATTCACTATCTCACTCAAAAAAGTCCGTATTTCGGAATATTCCATATGTCGGAATATTTGGATATGGGATACTCAACCTGTACAAAGAAATTGAGGTAATGAAGAAAAGGCTCCAAGGCACTGTGTGAAGCAATTTGAGTTATTTGCAAGTAATTTCACTAAATTATGGAGAAATCCTTATTAAACAGGATTTTTTTTTTAAAAACAAAAAAACAACCACCTAAGCCCTACACATTCCGGATAAATAAAAACCCACATTAAAAAATAAAAAAGTCTACATAAAAATATTTTCTATACCTGTATTCTTTGTGGTGTTCATCTTCTGGTTTTCTTAAATGTAAAAAGAAAAACTAACACTAAAACCATATGACAAACTATTACAATTACAAAAGAAAAAGTAAAAAATTTCTGCAATTGTAATTGTTTTTTTAAATTTTATATTCCAAATGCTGTGTTTAGAACATGCCACTATATACAGTAGAGACTGATTGGCATTGGTGATGATCATAATGCAATAATATGCATTTTGATGGTTATATGTGCCACATCCATTGAGATGTTAACTTATCTTCTCCTCCCAAAACACATTTCAATTAACAGTCATATTCAACCTGTTCTGTCATAAATCATTGAGTCATCAAGTCTGGAAGTTAATATGATGCAGCGAAAAAAAACCAAAAACAAACACAAACCTTATGGTTAGAAAGAAACTGTGGCAACCATAAGAATAGTACTAAACTTAACAGGCCGGGGATTATGGGGTATATGCAATTGCGGTCGAATTCTCGAAAATGTCGAAAAACGGGACATTTTCGCCCAAAAAAAAAATTCGACAATGCAATTCAGTACTTTTCGCCAAAAAAAACGGCCATTCCAAATTCGACTTTTTAAAATTCGACATTTGTCAAATTCGACATTTCTGCAATGGTACAAATGCGGCAATTCGACAAAAGTATATTCAATTGAAGTTTGTAAATTCGACAACAGTGCTTTTAGACAGTAAATTCGTCATTTTCAATCCGCCACACTTTGCTGGCGGAATCTAATAAAAAAATTTAAAAACATGTTTTTTTGTGTGGTTTTTTTATTGGTAATAGCATATCTATTTATATTAGAAGAGATTAGGTACTTGGTTTGTCTATTTTGGAGGCACAAGTATTATTTATATATTTTTAAAAATATTATTATTATTTTTATTTTATTTTTTAAATGGAATGTTAAAAATCAGAAAAAAAAATTGCGTGGGGTCCCCCCTCCTAAGCATAACCAGCCTTGGCCTCTTCGAGCCGGTCCTGGTTCTAAAAATCCGGGGAAAAAACTGAACGGGGATCCCCCGTATTTTTAAAACCAGCACCGTGCTCTGCGCCTGGTGCTGGTGCAAAAAATACGGGGGACAAAGAGTAGGGGTCCCCCGTATTTTTTACACCAGCATCGGGCTCCACTAGCTGGACAGATAATGCCACAGCCGGAGGTCACTTTTATACAGCGCCCTGCGGCCATGGCATTAAATATCCAACTAGTCACCCCTGGCCGGGGTACCCTGGGGGAGTGGGGACCCCTTCAATCAAGGGGTCCCCCCCCCCCCAGCCACCCAAGGGCCAGGGGTGAAGCCCGAGGCTGTCCCCCCCCATCCAAGGGCTGCGGATGGGGGGCTGATAGCCTTGAGAAAATTGAAAGAATATTGTTTTTTTCCAGTAGTACTACAAGTCCCAGCAAGCCTCCCCCGCAAGCTGGTACTTGAACCACAAGTACCAGCATGCGGGAGAAAAACGGGCCCGCTGGTACCTGTAGTTCTACTGGAAAAAAAATACCCAAATAAAAAACAGGAGAGACACACCGTGAAAGTAAAACTTTATTTCACACCTGCCGACACACACATACTTGCCTATGTTGACCCGCCGACTGCCACGCCCCCCTCGTCACTGAAGAATCCGGGGTACCTGTGAATAAAATTATACTCACTTGATCCAGTGTCCAGATTATAATCCACGTACTTGGCAAAAAAAAAAAAAACGAACACCGGGACTGAAAGGTATCCCATGTTTACACATGGGACCCCTTTCCCCGAATACAGAGACCCCCCCGTGACTCCTGTCACAGAAAGGTCTCTTCAGCCAATCAGCGAGCGCAACGTCCTGGCACTCTGCTGATTGGCTATGTGCGTCTGAGCTGTCAGACAGCGCATCGCAAAGCCTCTCCATTATATTCAATGGTGGGAACTTTGCGGTCAGGTCACCCGCGGTCAGCGGCTGACCGCGGGTAACCCCACCGCTGACCGCAAAGTTCCCACCATTGACACTAATGGAGGGAGCTGTGCGATGCGCTGTCTGCCAGCAGACGCGCATACAGCCAATCAGGAGAGTGCCACGAAGTGGCGCTTCCTGATTGGCTGAAGAGACCTTTCTGTGACAGCAGTCACGGGGGGGTCTCTGCATTCGGGGAAAGGGGTCCCATGTGTAAACATGGGACCCCTTTCAGTCCGCCTGGTCCGGGTGTTAGTTTTTTTTTTTTGCCAAGTACGTGGATTATAATAAAACACCACAGGACACTGGATCAGGTGAGTATAATTTTATTCACAGGTACACCGTGGATTCTACTTGGGCAAGTGGACAGGTCGGCGTGTGAACATAGGTAAGTATGTGTGTGTCGACATATGTGAAATAAAGTCTCTCTCACGGTGTGCGTGTCCTGTTTTTATTTGGGTATTTTTTTCCCCAGTAGAACTACAGGTACCAGTGGGCCCGTTTTTCTCCCGCATGCTGGTACTTGTGGTTCTCCAAGTACCAGCTTGCGGGGGAGGCTTGCTCTGGGACTTGTAGTACTACTGGAAAAAAACAAAATTCTTTCAATTTTCTCAAGGCTATCAGCCCCCCATCCGCAGCCCTTGGATGGGGGGGGGGGGGGACAGCCTCGGGCTTCACCCCCTGGCTCTTAGGTGGCTGGGGGGGGACCCCTTGATTGAAGGGGTCCCCACTCCCCCAGGGTACCCCGGCCAGGGGTGACTAGTTGGATATTTAATGCCACGGCCGCAGGGCGCTGTATAAAAGTGACCCCCGGCTGTGGTATTATCTGTCCAGCTAGTGGAGCCCGATGCTGGTGTAAAAAATACGGGGGACCCCTACTCTTTTTGTCCCCCGTATTTTTTGCACCAGGCGCAGAGCCCGGTGCTGGTTTTAAAAATACGGGGGATCCCCTGTCAGTTTTCCCCCCCGGATTTTTAGAACCAGGACCGGCTCGAAGAGCCCGAGGCTGGTTATGCTTTGGAGGGGGGACCCCACGCAGTTTTTTTCGAGTTTTTTACAGCTTTTCCCCGTTTTTTAAGAATCGGATCAAAATCCGTCAAATCTGACGTTTTTCGACAGCGGGACCGTCGAATCCGTTTTTTATTGAATATGTTGAATTTCGGCACCCACTTGCCGGAATTCGACGGTTGAATTGTGTCGAATTAAAAACCGGGCGAAAAATTGCCACGATTCGCCGCTAATTGCATATACCCCATATAGTTTCAAGAAGGGTGCTGTTTTTCTTATGGGCGACTTCAACTTAGCTCCCGATCCTCATTTAGACAAATCCTCAAAACTTGATAAGCAGTTTGCTAATGCTGCCAAGGCTTTAGCCTCTTCCTTTTCACATTTCTTGATGGAATTTGATCTATATGATGCCTGGAGGGTTAGGAATATTGGTACAAGGGACTACACGTATTATTCAGCGGTGCATAAATCTTACTCTAGGATTGACTTACTCCTCACAGATAAATAGTCCCTGCAATCAATCCCTACTGTTAAGATATTACCGATCTCACGGTCTGATCATGCCCCTGATTGGCACCAGCCAATCAGCTCCAATATGTAAATTAACAGTTAGGATCTGATTGGCTGGTGCCTTTGTCACATTGCACATATCACTGGTTTATCACTTCCTTATGCCGTCTCCACCAGGTTAATACATCTGCCCCATTGTCAGTTGTTGGTAACAAAACCACTCCCTGCTCCCTGTTTATTGCATAATCTGGGGGGAGTGGTTTATTTAATGCATGATTATGTAATAGATGGCTTTTGCCAAATTATATAATATTATGCCTCAGGAATTGTCTATTTTTAATTGACCAAAGGTGCATTCTGTCATGGATTGGGTGGCTATCCCTCTGGCACGTGACTCCCCTGAAATGTTGCAGGCAGGGATTATTTGCTGAAAATGTAGGCATCATGGTACAAATCAGGATAGCCAGTTACAACACACATGAATTTAAGTTTCATTACATCATCCAACAAGTGTCAGATATTGTACTACGCTGCTATGTATTACACATTCATAGACTAGGTATGATGCCAATCTGTATAAAAATGTGCAGTATTCAACTCATGAAACTGAGGATGTTGCTCTGATTATTGCTCCTGGGGTCCCTCAGTCAGGTAGTAATTTGCATACTGAAGCTAGATGTACAACATACCATAACCTTGGACAGCTATTATTCCTACATTCACACGGCTTCACATGCATTTTGGGTACTTATAAACTAATCACAATCAGTTTCCTAGCAATAGAACAGTGTTTATAAGCTCAAATCGAATGACCAACTTCATTATAATAGGATTTTAGTTCCTACCGGTAAATCCTTTTCTCCTTGTCCGTAGAGGATGCTGGGGACTCCAAAAGGACCATGGGGGGTATAGACGGATCCGCAGGAGCTTGGGGACACTATAAAGACTTAAACTGGGTGTGAACTGGCTCCTCCCTCTATGCCCCTCCTGCAGACCTCAGTTAGAAAACTGTGCCCAGGAGAGACTGACATTTTGAGGAAAGAATTTATAATTTCAACACAGTGAGTGTTATACCAGCTCACACCACGAACATACCGCAAGACATGGCCTTCAACAGAATACCAGCCCACGGTATGCAAACATACAGCCATATGCTGAGAGAATATGTAGCACAACCTGTGTGTCAACACAACCAATAATAAAAAACCGCATGCCACGACATGAACGTCAGCGACAACCTGGCAGAAAGGAAACACCACAAAGTGCAACCATAACCATTAACTGCAGACACAGTACACACTGGGACGGGCGCCCAGCATCCTCTACGGACTAGGAGAAAAGGATTTACCGGTAGGTACTAAAATCCTTTTTTCTCTTACATCCTAGAGGATGCTGGGGACTCCAAAAGGACCATGGGGTCTATACCAAAGCTCCAGACCGGGCGGGAGAGTGCGGACAACTCTGCAGCACCGATTGAGCAAACATGAGGTCCCCATCAGCCAGGGTATCAAACTCATAGAGCTTAGCAAAAGAATTTGAACCCGACCAAGCAGCCGCTCGGCAACGGTGAACCGCCGAGACTCCACGGGCAGCCGCCCAAAGAAAGCCCATCTTTCTAATAGAATGGGTCTCCACCAACAACGGTAACGGCAATCCAGCTGTAGAACCAGCACGCCTAATCGTATCCCAGATCCAGTGCGTAACAAACTGCTTAGACACAGATGCCCCAAACATGTTGGGAGCATACCGGACAGAGTCTTTGTCCTCCCAATATGAGCCAAATCGGCGACATAAATATTCAAAGCCCCGACTACATCGAGAGACTTTGAAGAAACCACAGGTTTCTGCGAAATACATAAACCACTTTTTGGCAGAACTATTATCCGAGTTCTCAATTCCGCTTAATCCACAGGACCGAGCCAACAGGGCTCATGTGAGACAAAGCCGCCACTTCCAACACCCGCCTTGCGGACACCAAAGCCAATAACAAGAACACTGTACAAGAGAGAGATTTTAACACAACCTTTTATAAAGGTTCCAATCAGTGTGACACAAGAAACGCAACACCACGTCAAGTGTCCACGGTGCCAAGGGTGCACAAATGAAGGTTGGATGTGCAGTACTCCTTTCACGAAAGCCTGAACCTCCGGAGAGGTGGCCAATGCCCTTTTTTTTTTTTTTAAAGAAAATCTATAAGGCCAAAACTGCAATGAAATGGAGCCTAACTCTAGGCCTGCAGCCACCCCTGCTTGCAAAGAGTGTAGCAGAACGACCCAGCTGAAAGACTTCCGTAGGAGTCATCTAGGATCGATACCAAGACACATATATTACGCCAACTACAGTGGTAAAGCTTTGGCCTTACTTCTTTTCTAGCCTGAAGAAGCGCAGAAATGCTTGATACACTCCCGGAACTTGCTGTAACAGTTCCTCAGGGAGAGGTGGAGTCCAGGGATCTTCTATGAGTAAACCCTGAAAAACTGCATACCAAGCCCTCCTTGGCTAGACCGGAGCAAAGAGGATCGCCTGAACCTTTGTTCTTCTTACGTTTATCACTCAGAAAAAGTGAAAATAGAGAGGACCCAAAGACAAACTGAAGACACCCAAGGTGTCACGGGGGCATCCACTGCTATAGCTTGCGTGTCCCTTTACCTGGAACAATATCCCCTAGGCCTCTCGTTGGGGCGAGGCGCCAACACGTCCAATTGAGGTACTCCCCAAAGACTTTTCACTTCAGTGAAAACTTCTCGATGACGACTGGTCTTCCCCCGGACGGAGATCGCGTCTGCAGGAAATCTATTTCTCCGTCGTTTACCTCCGGAACGAAGACCGCTAATAAAGCGTTCACCAGTCTTTTCACCCAGCGGCAAACTTTTGCATCTTCTGCCATTGTCGCTTTGCTCCTTGTTCTGCCCTAGCGGGTAACTTACGCCACCGCTGTCTAATCGACTGACAGAACTAACACGGGCAGGTCACGAAGAATATGTTAGTCGAAAATAGCTCTTAAAACCAAGAAAATGTATAGCAGACAAGCTTCCCAGCTTGGCCGTTTCCATTGGAAATACGTCCCTTGCCAGAACAGCTCCCCAACCTCGGAGATCTGCATGCATGGACACCAGGACCTAATCCTGGATCCCGAACTTTTGTCCCTCTAGAACAGGCCTGGCCAACCTGTGGCTCTCCAGCTGTTGTAAAACTACAAGTCCCATCATGCTTTGCCACATTTTTGCTATTAGGGAATGCTTAAACTGTGGCAAGGCATGCTGGGATGTGTAGTTTCACAACATCTGGAGAGCCACAGGTTGGCCAAGCCTGCTCTAGAAGGTGAGAACCGAGCAGATACCACAGGAACGAAGTCCCGGCCATTAGGATTAAATTCCGGTGCATGTGCAGGTGAGGCCCGGATCACATTTCCAACTGGTCCCTTGAAAACCACTCTGGCATTTGACTTGCTCACCAAATAAGGCCCCTTAGGCCGCACCCACCTGCTTCATTAACGGAACCTATTAATGGATTGTCACAATAAATCTGATCCGACTCTGGATCCTCAGACCTCTTTCCACAGGAAAAAACACAGAACCTCAACCGGTCAGTATCTACTCTGACACCCACCTCCGAACTCTGCGTCGTTGGGAACAACAGTCATTCCCTCTGTTGAAAAAAACAGTCAGAGAGAAACAACGATTTGCACCACTTGTTTCTTGACCTCGCCTTAATCAGGAGAGCGTCCAAGAACAGAACAACAATGGCTCTTACTATTGAAAGAAAACCATCATACTGCCATCACTCCGGTGAAATGGCAAAGACAATCCTGGATATCCACCCAGGTAATCCGAATGCGGAGAACCACGCATTGAAACCTCTTAGTCTTGTTTTTTTTTTTTTTTACAGGGACAGCAGAACAATTCCCTGAACCTGACGCACCTCTGTATGGCGTCGCATACTACCTCCCCTTCCAGAGGGGAAATGGCAAGATCTAATAGAAAAAAACAGTGAGGGGAAACAATTGTAACTCAGAATGTCCCCCCTTGGATTCTATAATCAACTCACAGGTCCTAGTCAATTCCCGGACTAACTGAAAATTAGTAGACGAGTCCCCACCGGAGTGGGATCCAGCCAGATAGACTCAGCGACCTGTGCTGGATGTGCTAGAAACAGAAACCGAGATCCGCTTCTGCGGATCAAACAGGGCTGCAGAACTCTTACCTTTTCAACTTCCACTGTCTGCACAGAAAAGGAAAAAGGTATCGAACAATTAAAACGACTGCATCCCACAAAAGAATGCGTCCCCAACCGTTGCGAAGGAGTCTAACTCACAAAGCTAGACTTACCAGTGGTATCCGCCGAGATTGACTGAACTGAGGCATCCCAAACCGCTGTATACCGTCCCTCCAGTATCTCTCGGAGACAACCTCAGCATTTTACCCGGCCACACCTCCTGCCGTCACGCGGCAACCTGCTGCAATGTTATAGAATATAATCAACATAAGCAACCTTACCCACTCTCTGTAGGGTAATTCTATCAGATGCCTATTCGAACAGAACACTCCCCCATGTACATGCAGTGCAAATAAGTATAGAAATAAAATATCACTTAGCTTCCTGTGTATGATCCTTTGCGACCGGGCTCCGCGTCGACCAGGAGTTGACTGCCACAATGTTCTCTCCGCGTCGGGAAGAGAATAAACATTCAGACACCTTGTGAGGATCGAAAACCAACTCGTCACGGCCGATCTAGAGCTTAATCAACAGAGCGACCAGCACATGAGAAGAAATACTATTATTTCAGCATTCATGGATATACATAATGCAATACACATATATATATATATATATATATATATATATATATATATATATATAACATATACGTAAGTGGATTGTCCAGACCCGTCAGGTCCCTAGTGACAGTAATGTGTTGTGAATGTGTATGACAATGCACTGACATGCCCCAGATGTGGATCTGCCAGGAACGTTATGGTCGACAGAAACTTAGTAGATGTTGACAGCAGGGAATAGTAAGCGGGCAGAAAAAAACAATCTTGGAACCCAGAGGGGTCTGAGGGAAGCATACATATACAAATTCAATAACACTCCCCCCACATATACCTATAAATATATATACAGGTACAAGGCAATAACAGCCTGTAAATTTTTTTACCCAGTAAATACAGTTGATGCCGACAGGGCACCCATAAACAACTGTGTCTCCCCTAGCGTGTTTACTTTTTTAAGCACACAAACACCAACCTGCTAATACTTAATTTTCCGAATCAAGTACCGACATGCGTCGGCGATGCCGACAGTTATCCCCACAGCAGCTTGTGTCAAAGCCCTCACACATGTAGACATATGTCGACTAACCGATAGTGGGTAAACAGACAGGGAAACACTGAAATTTATGTATCACAACAAGGATTATGCGTCCATTATTAAACATAATGCTATATGTCTCCCATATAGCACTAAAAAACACTGACCCCCCCCCCCCCCCCCCTCCTTCGTACTATACAGCAAGCCTTGGCGGGGACCTGGAGAAAATGGCGCTGACTCCGTTGTGAGGGCTAAGCTCCGCCCCTTCTCGGCGCACTAAAGCCCACTCAAAGAAATATATAAATATACATATATTGAGCTGGGGGGACCTATATAGAGCCTATAACTATAAACAATATAGATATCGCTGCCCAGGGCACCCCCCCCCCCCTGCGCCCTGCACCCTCGGAAGCCGTTGGTGTGTGGGAGCAATGGCGCGCAGCGCGATCGCGGCGGTACACTGGCGGGGTGACCATACCCGATGTCCGGGCACCTAAATATGTCCCCCCGCCAGCGATCTAACTCAGTATTTGCCACCCAGGGCACTCCCCCCCCCCCCCAGCGCCCTGCAAGAGGCGTTGGTGTGTGGTAGCCTGGAGCGCAGCGCTACTGCTACCTCTGTTTCGCGGTACACTGGCGGGGTGAACATACCCGGTGTCCGGGCACCTAAATATGTCCCCCCGCCAGCGATCTAAACCTCAGCAACATGCCGCCCAGGGCGCTCCCCCCCAGCGCCCTGCACACTGCAAGAGCCGTTGGTGTGTGGGAGCATGGAGCGCAGCGCTACCGCTGCTGTTACCTCCGTTACTGAAGTCTTCTGCCGTCACTGAAGTCTTCTTTTCTTCCAATACTCACCCGGCTTCTTTCTTCTGGCTTCTGTGAGGGGGGTGACGGCGCGGCACCAGGAACAAGCAGCTAGGCAAACCAAGTGATCAAACCCTCTGGAGCTAATGGTGTCCAGTAGCCTAAGAAGAAGAGCCCTTGAAGTAGGTCTGCTTCTCTCCCCTCACTCCCTCACTGCAGGGAGCCTGTAGCCAGCAGGTCTCCCTGAAAATAAAAAACCTAACAAAGTCTTTTAGAGAAACTCAGTAGAGCTCCCCTAGTGTGTGTCCATTCACTCCTGGGCACAGAGTCTAACTGAGGTCTGGAGGAGGGGCATAGAGGGAGGAGCCAGTTCACACCCAGTTTAAGTCTTTATAGTGTGCCCAAGCTCCTGCGGATCCGTCTATACCCCATGGTCCTTTTGGAGTCCCCAGCATCCTCTAGGACGTAAGAGAAATTAATTTTGGGATTTCAAGTTCAATTTAGAGTTCAAATTCAAATCGAAATTTAGTAAATGAGGGGATTCTGTACTGGACTGTGGAAAAACATCTATGTTTTTTAGAAATTCGATTTTGAATGGGATTTGAAATGAAATGAAGGTGGCGATGGAATCAATTTGTCACTTGATTTTGACTTTAGTAAATCTGTTCAATCAAAATCGAATGGAAATAGAATGCCAAAATACCTTCTAAATCAAAAGCGAACGATAGTAAACTTTGCCCCTGGTATCATATATGTATGCAAGACAGCCCAAGAATTTACAGGAACTGGAGGCTTTTTGCCAAGAATAATGGGCAGCTTTACCATCTGAGAAAATAAAGAGCCTCATCCACAACTACCACAAAAGACTTCAAGCTGTCATTGATGTTAAAGGGGCAATATACGGTATTAAGAACTGGGGTATGTAAACTTTTGATCAGGGTCATTTGGGTAGCTTCTGTTGCAGTGGCGTAACTACTGCCCCCGCAGCCCTTGCGGTGGCTTGGGGGCGAGGGGCTGCGGGGGCGCCGCCACTGATTTAGAGCAGATTGACATGCGGACGAGCGTCCACATGTCAATCTGCTGTCTCCTCTCCCTCCCTGCTGTAACGGGACACGGAGGGCACAGCGCGCCGCGCGCGCCTCTCCAGTGTCCATCCTGTGTCTCCGTCCGTCTGGTCTAATAATGGAAGTGCCGTTTGTGAGCTGTGATTGGCTCACGAACCGGCACTTCCTTTATTAGACCAGAGAGACGGAGATGCAGGAGGGACATGAGAGAGGCGCGCGCTGTGCCCTCCTGGTCCCTCCTTAACAGCAGCAAGGGGGGGGGGGGGGACACACTGAGGGGGCATGTATGGCACAGGGTGCATATATGGCACTGAGGGGGCATGTATGGCACAGGGGACACTGAGGGGGCATGTATGGCACTGAGGGGGCATGTATGGCACTGAGGGGGCATGTATGGCACTGAGGGGGCATGTATGGCACAGGGGGCATGTATGGCACAGGGGGCATGTATGGCACAGGGGGCATGTATGGCACTGAGGGCATGTATGGCACTGAGGGCATGTATGGCACAGGGGGCATATATGGCACAGGGGGCATATATGGCACAGGGGGCATATATGGCACAGGGGGCATATATGGCACAGGGGGCATATATGGCACAGGGGGCATATATGGCACAGGGGGCATATATGGCACAGGGGGCATATATGGCACAGGGGGCATATATGGCACAGGGGGCATATATGGCACAGGGGGCATATATGGCACTGAGGGGGCATGTATGGCACAGGGGGCACTGAGGGGGCATATATGGCACTGAGGGGGCATGTATGGCATAGGGGCACTGAGGGGGCATGTATGGCACAGGGGGCACTGAGGGGGCATATATGGCACTGGGGGGGCACTGAGGGGGTATATATGGCACTGGGGGGGAAGTGTGGGGGCATATATGGCACTGAGGGGGCATATATGCCACTGGGGGGGTACTGAGGGGGATATATGGCACTGCATGTGTACCTGGCACATGGGGGGGGGGCTATATTTGGCACTGGGGGCACGTGAGCACCTGGCACTGTGGGGGAATATCTGGCACTGGGGGAGGGGGGGGCTATATTTGGCACTGGGGGCATGTGAGTACCTGGCACCGTGGGGGAATATGTGGCACTGGGGACATATCTGGCACTGGGAGCACAGCCCTAGCAACAAGCACTACCCCCTAGCAACGAGCATGACACCCAGCGCATGAAACTCCTGGCAACGAGCATGAGACCCAGTGCATGAAACACCTGGCAACGAGCATGACACCCTGAGCATGAAAACCCCTGGCACCGTGCATGGAACCAAGAGCATGAAACCCCTGGCAACGAGCAGGTAATTTAAAAGTAATTAGAAGCCTTACTGTAGGACTTAATGTGTAATGGGCATTACGGTGTGTGGCATAATGTATCACGGACATTGCGGTGTGTGTCATAATGTGTCAGGCATTACGGTGTATGGTATACTATATCACGTGCATTGTGGTATGTGGTATAATGTCTCAGGGGCATTGCAGTGTGGCATAATGTATAACGGGCATTGCGGTATGTGTCACAGGTATTATGGTGTATGGTATACTATATCATGGGCATTGTGATATGTGGTATAATGTCTCAGGGTCATTGCAGTGTGTGGCATAATGTATCACGGACATTGCGGTATGTGTCATAATGTGTCGGGCATTACTGTGTGTTGTATACTATATCACGGGCATTGTGGTATGTTGTATAATGTCTCAGGGTCATTGCAGTGTGTGTCATAATGTGTCACAGGCATTGTATGTGCTATAATCTATCAGGGGCATTGCAGTGTGTAGCATAATGTATAACGGGCATTGTGATTCCTGTCGTCATGTGTCACAGGCATTACGGTGTGTGGCATAATGTGTCACAGGCATTACGGTGTGTGGCATAATGTGTCACAGACATTGTATGTGCTATAATGTATCAGGGGCATTGCAGTGTGTAGCATAATGTATAATGGGCTTTGCGATTCCTGTCGTCATGTGTCACAGGCATTACGGTGTGTGGCATAATGTGTCACAGGCATTATGGTGTGGCATAATGTGTCGGGGGCATTATGGTGTGTGCATATTGTGTCATGTGCATTATTGTGCGTGGAATAATGTCTAAGGGCCATTGCAGTATGTGGCATAATGTATACTGGGCATTACTATAAGGAGGAAAAATGACAAATAATGTAAGGGGCATGAATCAGGATTATTTTTCTTTCCAGTGGTGGCTAACGTCTGGGCGTGCAGGTTGCAAAACTGGGGTATAAGGAAGTCTTTTCCTGCAATGCCACGCCCCTTTATGCAAAGCCAACCCCATTCCAACGAAGCCACACACCCTTTTTGGCGGCGCGCGCCTGTTTGTCCCTTTCATGGTGCCAATTATGGGGGATTGGGGAGGGGCGGGGCGCCAAAGAATTTTTTGGCTTGGGGGAGAAAAACTTCTAGTTACGCCACTGTTCTGTTGTCATTATGATTTAAAAAGAGTACACACAGTTGTTTGACAATAAATGCCTTCACCCAACCACTAACCATGAGTGAAAGAAAAGTTATCATTCATATTCTCTGACAAATGGCCAGAAAATCAAATTCTGCTAGGGTTATGAAGCCCCTCAAAAGTTCTGGTGCAACCAATTACCTTCAGATGTCGCATAATTAGTAAAATGAAGTCCACCTGTGTGCAATCTAAGTGTCACATACTCTGTCAGTATAAACACACCTTTTCTGAAAGGCCTCAGGGGCTGCAAAACCATTAAGCAAGAGGCATCACATCATGAAGATCAAGGAGCTCTCCAAACAAGTCAGGGACAAAGTTGTTGAGAAGCACAAGTCAGGGTTGGGTTATAAAAAAAAATATCCAAATCTTTGATGATCCCCCGGAGCACCCTCAAATCAATCATCCTCAAATGGAAAGAACATGGTACCACAATAACAAAAGAAACTAAAAAGGTTTGTTGGCGCCGTGCAGGGCAGTGTAGATCGACACCTGTGGATCAGAAGCCAACTGGTGAGGGGGCAGCCAACCTCCTCAAAAGAAACCACTAAAGAATTAATAAATAGTATACCAGGTAGGCGCTCAGAACCACAGACACAACCTTAATGAAGACACAGATTTTTAACAGCATATAATATCATGATATATGTCTCTGTGGTTCTGAGCGCCTACCTGGTATTTATTAATTCATTAATGGTACCACAACAGCCAAAACTCACAGACCGGGCACGAAGGGCATTAATCAGAGAGGAAGCACATAGACCAAAGATAACCCTGAAGGAGCTGCAGAGTTCCACAGCAGAGACTGATGTATCTGCGCATGTGACCACAAAAAGCCGTACACTCCATAGAGTTGGGCTTTATGGAAGATTGTCCAGAAAAAAGCCATTACTTAGTGTTAAACATAAGAAGGCATGTTTTGAGTTTGCCAAAAGGCATGTGGATGACTCCCCAAATGTATGGAGGAAGGTGCTCTTGTCAGATGAGACTAAAATTTAACTTTTCAGCCACCAAGGAAAACATTATGTCTGCTGCAAATCCAACACATTCCATCACTCCAAGAATACCATCCCCACAGTGAAACACGGTGGTGGCAGCATCATGCCGTGGGGATGTTTTTCAGCACCAGGGACTGGTAAACTGTTTTGAGTCGAGGGAAAGATGGATGGTGCTAAATACAGGGATATTCTTGAGCAAAACCTTTTTCAGTCTGCCTGTGATTTGAGACTGGGACGAAGGTTCACCTTCCAGCAGGACAATGACCCGAAGCATAATGCTAAAGCAACACTTGAGTGGTTTAAGGGAAAACATTTAAATGTGTTGGAATGGCCTAGTCAAAGCCCAGATCTCAATCCAATTTAGAATCTGTGGTCAGACTTGAAGATTGCTGTTCGCAAGCGGAAACCATCCAACATGAAGGAGCTGGAGCAGTTTTGCCTTGAAGAATGGGCAAAAATCCCAGTGGCAAAATGTGGCAAGCTCATAGAGACTTATCCAAAGTGACTTGCAGCTGTAATTGCTGCAAAAGGTGGCTCTTCAAAGTACTGACTTTAGCGGGGCGAATAGTTATGCATGCTGAAGATTTCTGTTATTTTGTCCTATTTCTTGCTTGCTTCACAAAAAAAAATAAAAACAAATTTGCAAAAGTTGTAGGCATATTCTGTGAATGAAATGATGCAAACCTTCAAACAATCTATTTAATTCCAGGTTGTGAGGCAACAAAAAACATGAAAAATGCAAAGGGGTGGTGAATACTTTAGCAAGGCACTGCATGAGCAGGTCCTGCAGTGCGCGATGTTAGTCACTGATCAGTACACGCTGCAAGAGACAAACACAATCCCCAACCAATCACCACTGGCAGCGCCTCCTCATCCAATCCCCGCTTGAGACTTCCCTCCCTGCCTGCAAAACACTCAGTGTACCGCTCTGCAATTTAAATCTAGTTCTCTAAGGGAGCGTGGCTTAACTATCAGAGTACTGCCTTTATAGTGGCCGCTTCAGAGTACTGCCTTTATAGTGGCCGCTTCTGCTTTGCCAGAACCCTGCCGAACCCTCCCTTAGTCTCCTCCCCCCCGGTAGCCACTTGGATATTACACTCTCTCCAGAGAGCCAGCTCTGTGAGAGGACCCAAATCCTGTGTCACCCACGGCTGCATGTAATCAGCCCTGCAGTGTCTGGCGACTTTTCTCCCTAACATTTTGATGTAATCACTAGGAGCCCCTCGCTTGTGGAGACACAGAGACTGCTGCTGTTCCAGTCTCTGCATTGGGCATCCTCCTCCACGGGATCAGCCTCGGAACTCAGCTCTCCCTCTCACAAGGCTCTACACCCCCTTTCCTAAACACCATGCAACTTTCCTGGCTGCAGTAGTGTCGGGACCCTCCAGCAGTCTGCTTCATCCCAGACTACTTCAGCCAGCTATCTGCATGCATGCAGGAGGCCATGGAGGTGAACACTGTCCTTGACAGGAGGGAGCTGGAGGTCTACACCTGGATGTTGAGGTATAAGCTGGTGCTGCAACTCAACCTACAGGCGGGTAACTGTGACTCGGCTGGGGGCGCCAAGCAGGAGTATGAAAGGTTACCACTGCCAACTGCTATCTACCCTTACCCCCCACCCCCAAGCAATTCCGCAGCTACTATCAAGACCACCTCCCTACCCCCACCACTGCCTGCTCCTAACCATCTCCTTGCCCCCCCCCCCCCCGTATTGCCCTAGCTGCCATCTAAACTTACCCCATCCCTACACCCCCAGTACTGCCTTCTTCTAACCCCTCCTTACCTCCCCCAAGCACTGTGCCAACTGTTATTTACTATTAACCCCTACCCCTTGCTATACCCCATTTACTCCCTGCCTCCATCCTAAGCTCTACCCTAACTGTTGCTTGCCCTTAACCCCTCCCTCTACCCCAAATGCTAATTGCCCCCAAGCATTGTCCCAACTGAGGCATGCCCTCATTCCCCATAATATGTGCCGAAACCCAGATAGTGGCGTAGGACCCCAACTTTTAAAAGTGAGTGGTCCATGGGACCCAGAAATTTGTTCACTCAGCGCGATCACAGCACATCGTTCATCACAAATCAAATCAGATGATGCGATGTGGAGTACACACAGGCATCGCTCACGATGGCTGCACAGCATGTACGCCGGGACACAATACTGCACCACTGGAAGGATCCTCAGATGAATGGCATGTCGTTCAGGTGTGTACCCAGCTTTAGTTTTATCCGTCCACAGAGCACTCTTCAATTACCTCTTGGTACACTCACATCTCTTTGGCAAAGATGAGACCAGTGACCGTGTCCTTTTGGCAGAGTAGTTTTTTTTCTCCATTTGGGATCCTGCCATGGATACCACCAGTTTTCAAAGTCTACTTCCTAGGATACTCATGATTGTTAATAATAATACAAGAGAGGTCTTTAGAGTATTACAAAGACACTCTTAAATACTCCCCACAAAGTATCGTACATCTTGCACTTGGTGTAATTTCTGTTGGATGACTACTCCAGAAATGGTGACAACAGTCATGAATTTTCAAGGTTTGTACACTGCAAGACTGTGGATTAACAGAAGCCTTAAGAAACTGTTCTATAACTCTTTCATGACTCGAGTCTCCACAAATCTTGAAGCATGATCAGACTTAATCTTCCAGAAAACTGAAAAATAGAAGATTCCAATGGCAGTAACCAAAAACGTATCCTCCTCTTGGTAGGGAAGCTGTCTCCACTAGAATACCTCACTCAAATCACACTTACAGCCAGTCATCCCTAAAGTATCACAAACTTTTCCCAACATCGTCAAAAGACATTGAAAAAGTGTTGTTTGATCACACAGAATATCATTACAACCAACATGAATATCATATCACAAGTTAGCTTTACTTGGAGAAGAAATAAAAAGGCAATTCTAAACTGGTCACAGATATCCATGATGACTGTGAATGGATATTAGAGCAGTGGTTCCCAATCTGTGCACCGCAGCTTCCCAGAGAACCGCAAAGCAGTCCCAAATTAAATTATTTAGATTGGCATCTTCATAGGCCAGGCACTTTGCTGCCTGTATCCTTAGAGAGGCAGTGCATAGCCATTTACACAGACTGCACTGCTTCATGGAGGTCATTCAGAGTTGATTGCTAGCTGACGTTCACAGCTCAGCGATGAGGCTAAATATTGGCATTTCTGCGCATGTGCAACGTACGGGTACAAAGTCCTTTGTGGTTTTGCACAGGTTCTAGCAAAGTTTTCAATCGCACTGGCGGCAACAAGAAGATAGAAAGGAAAGGGGCGTTTCTGGGTGTCAACTGACAGTTTTTAGGGAGTGCTTGGGAAAACGCAGGCATGGCTGGGCTAACGCTAGGCGGGTGTGTGCGTCAAAAGCCAACCCTCCAACGTTAGAATCAACGCACATGAAGAGTAACTACAGGGCTGGTCTTGTTTTGCACAAAATGTTTTTGCAGGCGCTGCAAAGGCGTTCACAAAGCGAAAATACACTCCCCAGTGGGCGGACAATGCGTTTGCACGGCTGCTAAAAACTGCTAGCGAGCGATCAACTCGGAATTACCACCAATGTCAATATGTAAATCCCTGCTCAATCCTGCAATAACCCTCCATTTTTCTCCTCCTGCTAGAGCTCGCCCCAATATTTGTCCCATCCTCTGTCTGTGGAACTGCCATTGTTTACCTGTCTTCCTGCGACAGCCATCTGCCCCACTACCCCCCACTTTGTGTTCAAGTCTTAAACTGTACCTGTCCTATACTGTATGTTCTCTGTCTGTCTCCCATCTCGTCCCAAAACGAACAGTACGCATGCACAACACAGTCTCATCAGTCATCTCCCATAACTTCTGCCTTTATGCATTGCTTTCCTCCTATTTGACTCCATGCGTAGGCAAAACCAATGCTTGCGACATGGAAAAAAGTGGTATAACCATGTCTGCCATCTCATCTCTGAAAAGTGGTGGCGTGGAAAAAATAAATGACCAGACTATAGGAAAGGTGATCACAGAAGAATTGGAAGCCACTGGTTTAGAGTATATAAACAAATAGCTGAAATTAAAAAAGCTTCTCAGGTCTGTGATGACATAATTTATTTGCAATAGGAATAAATGCTTTTTATCATCAGGTACCACAATTATTTGGAAAAATAAATATTTGTTCATCAAGTTGTCTTAAAGAAGCAATCCCATCAGATTATTTTGAGAAAGTAAAAAAACAAAAAAAAAAAAAAAACAGAAGTCCGTAAATAAGATTTTAGTACCTACTGGTAAATACTTTTCTCGCAATCCATAAGGGATAGTGAGGATCACTTAGTACGATGGGGTCCAAAAGGAGCCGGTGCACTTTAAACTTCTTCCACTAAGTGTGCTGGCTCCTCCCCTCTAAGCCCCCTCCTACAGCAAGTCTAGGTAAAACTGTGCCCGAAGGAGAATATAAATACTTGAGAGAAGGAACATAACAATAACGAGTGGTGAGATTCACATATCAGCACACCACAACATAAACCAACCAGCAACGGCTGGTAACAAAACATCAACAGCTGAACAGGCAAAGTTTTGTAGTAGAAAAACCTGCAGACAAGGCCACGCACTGAGGCGGGCACCCAATATCCCTTAAGGACTACGAGAAAAGGATTTACCGGTAGGTACTAAAATCCTATTTTCTCTAGCATCCATAAGAGATACTAGGGATCACTTAGTAAGATGAGGACGTCCCAAAGCTTCCAGGATGAGCGGAAAAGTGCGTAGATGTCTGCAGCACCGCCTGCCCAAACTGGGTATCCTCTTTGGCCAGGGTAACAAACCTGTAGAACTTCACAAAGGTGTTCTTCCCCGACCAGGTAGCAGCTCGGCATAATTGCAAGGCCGAGACTCCACGGGCAGCCACCCAGGAAGACCCCACCGATCTTGTAGAGTGGGCCTTCAGAGACTGAGGAACAGGTAAGGCTGCCGACACATAGGGCTGTTGGATAGTCAGCCTAATCCAACAAGCAATGTACTGCTTAGAAGCAGGGCAACACTATTTCTGCGCATCATACAGCACAAACAAGGAATCTGTTTTTCTGATCTGAGCAGTCCTCTTGACATATCTTCGAGGATTGCACATCATCCAATGCCTCTGGAGGAGCAGAAGTGCCAGAGCTAGACGGGATCACAATAGGTTGGTTCAAATGGAATGCAGAGACCACTTTCGGCAGGAAGTGCTGCCTAGTCCTGAGCTCTGCTCTGTCTCTATAAAAGACCAAGTATGGAGTTTTACATGATAAGGCCCCCAATTCTGAGACACGCCTAGCAGAAGCCAGGGCCAGCAACATTAGTCTTCCACGTAAGGTACTTGTCTTTCACCGTTATCAATGGTTCAAACCAGGAGGACTATAGAAATTTCAATACCACATCCAAATCCCAGGGTACTGTTGGTGGCACAAAGGGAGGCTGTATGTGAAGTACCCTTTGCAAGAAGGTCTGAACTTCTGGCAACACTGCCAACTTCTTCTGGAAGAAAATAGAGAGGGACGAAATCTGAACCTTAAGGGAGCCCAGACGTAGGCCCATATCCACTCCTGCCTTGAGGAAACGCAAGAAGTGTCTCAGGTGAAAATCCGCAGAAGGATACGTACGCTCTTCGCACCAAGACACATATCTCCACCAAATATTATGGTAGTGGTTTGACGTCACAGGCTTCCTGGCCTGAACCATGGTTGCAATAACTTTCTTGGAAAGGCCCTTGTGAGTTAGGATGTTCCACTCAACCTCCAAGCCGTCAAACGAAGTCGCCGTAAGTCTGGGTAGACGAACGGTCCTTGCTGCAGAAGATCTTTTCTCATTGGCAGATGTCAAGGGTCTGTGACGGACATGTCCAGAAGATCCGCATACCACGCACTCAGAGGCCAATCCGGGACAGTTAGAAATGCCTGGACACTATTTCTGATTCGCTTTAGCACCGTCGGGAGCAAAAAGAATCAGAGGAAACCGGTAGAACAGCCGGTAAGGCCAAGGGGACGTGAGCACATCTATTGCCCTCGCCTGAGGGTCCCTGGTTCTTGAGCAATACCAGCGAAGCTTCTTGTTGAATCGAGTAGCCATCATGTCAATCTGTGGGCAGCCCCACAGGTCGATGACCTGTTGAAACACCTGTTGGTGGAGACCCCACTCTCCCGGGTGGAGATCGTGGCGACTGAGGAAGTCCGCTTCCAAGTTGTCCACCCCCGGAATGAAAATGGCGGACATCGCTCTTGCGTTTCTTTCTGCCCAGAGGAGAATTTTTGCCACCTCTCGCATGCAGGCTCTGCTTTTGTCCCTCCTTGTCGATTTATGTAAGTCACTGCCGTGGCGTTGTCAGACTGAACTTGGATCGCCTGATCCCTGAGCAGTGCATTGTATATCACCTGCATTTCCAGAATGTTGATTAGAAGAAGGGCCTCGTGGGTTGACCATCTTCCCTGGAACCAAGCCCCTTGGGCGACAGCTCCCCATCCCCTCAGACTCGCATATGTCATGAGGAGGATCCAATCCTGAATCCCGAAACTTCGACCTTCCAGCAGGTGTGAGAACTGTAGTCACCACAGGAGGGAAATCCTGGCATGAGGCGAGGGACATATGATCCGATGCATCTGAAGATAAGGTATGGACCACTTGCTTAGGAGATCCAATTGAAATGTTCTGGCATGGAACCTGCTGCACTGGATCGCCTCGTATGAGGCTACTATCTTTCCCAACAGTCGGATGCAAAGATGGATGGATATCCGATGTGGCCTTAGAACCGCACTGACCATCTCCTGGAGCGTACTTGCCTTTGTCCTCTGGGAGGAATACCTTCTGAGCCACTGTATCTAGAATCATCCCCAGAAACAGGAGCCGCTGAGTAGGCTCCAGGTGTGACTTCTGAAAATTGAGAATCCACCCATGATGTGACAGAAGCTGAATAGTGCGGTTGATACTGACCAATAGAAACTCTCTGGATATCGCCTTTATTAAGAGATCGTCCAGGTAACGAACAACGTTGACCCCTGGGACTCGGAGCTGGAATATAATTTCCGCCATCACCTTCATGAAGGCCCTCGGAGCCGTAGACAGGCCGAAGGTCAGAGCCTGGAACTGGTAGTTCAGCAGGGCAAACCGCAGTGAGTTGGCGAAAGGGACCGGTAACACCACTTTTTTTTAGACAGACAGGAGACAGAGACGTCTACCGCAGGGGGGTCTTCCCAGTCCTGCCTTCTGAAGAAAATGGGAAAGTGTTAAGGAAGCGCTTAGTCACCTGAAATTTTTTGACAGGATTTTTTTATGCCTCTTTAAACAAGTCATCTAATTCCTTAGAATCAGGGAAAGGGACGCTAGCCTTTTTCTGTGCTGCAAAGAACGACTGCTGTGCTGCAATGTCTTCCAATGGAATTTTTAACACATCCCTGATAGCAATTATGAGGGGCCCAATCCTGTTGCCCTTATGTGGCCCTGAACTAGGGAGGGGGATCTGTCGGTCATCTGCCTTTGCTGCCAGGCCTGCTACAGCTGCTGTGTCTTTTGACTATTTGCAGTGAGCTGACATGTCTACCAACATGGGTTTTTATAGCACCTAGCCAGGATGGCTCCTGGACAACCCCCTCCCCAGCGTCCTCACTAACCTGGGAGGACTGACTGCATTGTTCACATGAAAGAGAACCAGCTACTGAGTGAGAGAATCTGGAATGACATACAGTGCATAATTGGTGTTTTACCATGTTTACAATATAACACTCACGCACATATACAGACAAGTATATAGACAACAAGCCTGCCCAAACTGTATGCGAGGAGGATACCCAGAGAGAGAGACCAGCACACCCAAGCCTAGCCGACTCCGTAAGACTGCAGACTGCCTGTAATACGATGCAACACCGGAATCTTGCCCTTTTTTTGGACACTATAGCATTATATATGCGTCTCTCCCCCTTAATTACCCACTTGTACCAGCTTTCCTGTGTATCTGGAATGCCTGGAAGGAACGGTGTGTCCCTGCTGCTGCAGCCGTAAGAAGAGGAAGGCACCAAAATGTTGCTGGTCCCGCTCTGAGATAGTTCCGCCTCCCAATGGCGCCAAAGCTACTGGCAGTGTCTCCTATGTGGTGTAAAACAAGGTCACCACCGCTGGCCAGTGTACACAGGGGGGCTATAGTTGACCCTCTGGGGTGCGTCCATATGCAACCTCTGCAATTGCGCCACACCGAAAACTGGGGGACCTCCCTAGCGGGCCTCCCGGCGTGTACTCGTGCCTCACCTTCAGGCTAATGTTAGGGGTGTCCTGCGTGCTGCGATTGCAATCGCTAAGGCACAGTGCCCCGCTGTACAACCAACCACCACCACAGTGCCCCGCTGTACCGAAAATAATAAAGTTCAAATCAAACTGAAGAAAAAAATCCTCTGGAACTCCAGAGTGTGCATCCTCTCCTGAGGCCACATTTTTCTAAACTGGCTGTAGGAGGGGGCATAGAGGGGAGGAGCCAGCACACCCAGTGTAAGAAATTTAAAGTGCACCGGCTCCTTTGGACCCCATCTATACCCCATTGTACTAAGCGATCCCTAATATCCCTTACGGATGCTAGCAAAAATATATTTTTTTTACTTGGTTTATATTGTTAGAATAATAACAATTGATAATTTTGCAGATTATTTCAAATTGCTAGATGACTACTATGGCAACATCCTCACAAGGCACATGATGTAGATGAGCAGTGTGAAATGCCAACCTAAGCTCAGTTTCACTGTGACATCATCCCTTTCCTTTTGCCTCCTCTGCAATCACACGAGTCTGTGTGTCTGGCAGCCATTAAGTAGCTCCAGGGATTTTGAAATGCAGAGAACGATTTGTAGCAGGAAAGTTAAAAACAATGCAAGATGTTGACTAATGGGAATAAAAAGGGACATCTCTAGCAATTTGCATATTAAAATTAAATATAAATTCTCTGTGGGATTGCTGCTTTAATAAAGCTGCAACATGTTATTAAACAGGGATAATGTGTGGCAGAACAATGGTTTCCATTCTTCCCAAATCTACGCATCTGAAACAGATATTTGGCACCAGACAGGTCAATCCTAAAACAACACAGGTGATGCTAAGAAACTAGGGGTATATTTACTAAGATGAGGTTTTTAGAAGTGGAGATGTTGCCAATGGAAACCATTGCAAAGAATTCTACTACAGGTGAAACTCAGAAAATTAGAAAGTTAATTTATTTCAGTAATTCAACTTAAAAGGTGAAATATACTATATGGACTCATTACATGCAAAGTGAGATATTTCAAGCCTTTATTTGTTATAATTTTGATGATTGTCGCTTACAGCTTAAGATAACCTCAAATCCAAAATCTCTGAAAATTAGAATACCTGTATCACATAAAATTATTATTTTTTTTTAAAATGGGATTTTAATACCTACCGGTAAATCCCTTTCTCTTAGTCCGTAGAGGATGCTGGAGTCACCATTAGAACCATGGGGTATAGACGGGATCCGCAGGAGACATGGGCACTTTAAGACTTTCAAAGGGTGTGAACTGGCTCCTCCCTCTATGCCCCTCCTCCAGACTCCAGTTATAGGAACTGTGTCCAGGGACACTGACATTTCGAGGAAAGGATTATTAAACTAAGGTGAGATTCATACCAGCTCACACCTCAAGCATGCCGCACAACGTGGCATTCAACAGAACACAAGCCAACGGCATGACCAATTTCAGCAACAGGCTGACTATAAACGTAACACAACACGTGTGTAACCACAACTAATAATTGCAGATACAGTACGCACTGGGATGGGTGCCCAGCATCCTCTACGGACTAAGAGAACGGGCTTTACCGGTAGGTATTAAAATCCCATTTTCTCATACGTCCTAGAGGATGCTGGGGTCACCATTAGAACCATGGGGTTATACCAAAGCTCTAAAACGGGCGGGAGAGTGCGGATGACTCTGCAGCACCGATTGACCAAACTTGAGGTCATCATTGGCCAGGGCATCAAACTTGTAAAACTTTGCAAAAGTGTTTGAACCCGACCAAGTAGATGCTCGGCAAAGTTGCAATGCCGAGGCCTCCCGGGCAGCCGCACAGGACAAGCCCACCTTTCTAGTAGAATGGGCCTTCACCGATTTCGGTAACGGCAATCCAGCCGTGGAATGAGCATGCTGAATTGTATTACAGATCCAGCGTACAATGGTCTGCTTGGAAGCAGGACACCCAATCTTGTTGGGAGCATACAGACCAAACAGAGCCTCCGTTTTCCTAACCCGAGCTGTTCTGGCGACATAAATTTTCAAAGCTCTGACCATATCCAGAGACTTTGACTCAATTAAGGCGTCAGTAGCCACTGGCACCACAATAGGTTGGTTCATGTGGAAAGATGAAACCACCTTCGGCAGAAATTGCTGACGAGTCCTCAACTCTGCTCTATCTTCATGGAAGATCAAATAAGGGCTCGTGAGACAAGGTCGCTAACTCAGACACCCGCCTTGCAGATGCCAAGGCCAACAGAATGACCACTTTCCAAGTGAGAAATTTCAACCCCACCTTCTGTAAAGGTTCAAACCAATGTGATTGAAGGAACTGCAACACCACGTTAAGATCCCATGATGCCACTGGGGGCACAAATGGAGGTTGGATGTGCAACACACCTTTCACGAAAGTCTGAACTTCTGGAAGGGAGGTCAATTGTTTTTGAAAGAAAACCGATAAGGCTGAAATCTGTACCTTGATTGAGCCCAACTTTAGGCCCGCATCCACACCTGTTTGTAGAAAATGGAGAAAAAGTCCTAGCTGAAATTCTTCCGTAGGAGCCTTCTTGGATTCACACCAAGAAACATTTTCTCCAAATACGGTGGTAATGTTTAGACGTTACTCCTTCCTGGCCTGAAGCAGTGTGGGAATGACTTCACTGGGAATACCCTTTCGGGCTAGGATTTGGTGTTCAACTGCCATGCCGTCATCAAACGTAGCCACAGTAAGTATTGATACACGCACGACCCTTGTTGTAACCAGGTCCTCGCGTAGAGATAGAGGCCAGGGATCTCCTATGAGTAATTCCTGAAGATCTGGATACCAAGCCCTTCTTGGCCAGTCTGGGACAATGAGGATCGCTTGAATCTTTGTTCTTCTTATAATCTTTAGAACTTTTGGAATGAGAGGAAGTGGAGGGAATACATACACAGACTGAAACACCCATGGTGTCACCAGTGCATTCACTGCTATTGCTTAAGGGTCCCTCGACCTGGAATAATATCTCTGAAGCTTCTTGTTGAGACAAGATGCCGTCATGTCTATTTGAGAAATTCCCCAATGACTTGTCACTTCTGTGAAGACCTCTTGATGGAGGCCACACTCTCCTGGATGGAGATCGTGTCTGCTGAGGAAGTCTGCTTCCCAGTAGTCCACTCCTGGAATGAAGATCGCTGACAGAGCGCTTGTATGCTTTACCGCCCAGCGGAGAACCTTTGTGGCCTCTGCCATTGCCGCTCTGCTTTTTGTTCCGCCCTGGCGGTTTATGTACGCTACTGCTGTTACATTGTCCGACTGGATCAGTACGGGCAGATAGCGAAGAAGATGTTCCGCTTGTAGAAGGCCGTTGTAAATGGCCCTTAACTCCAGAACGTTTATGTGGAGACAAGTTTCCTGGCTTGACCATCTTCCTTGGAAGTTTTCCCCCTGTGTGACTGCTCCGCAGCCTCGGAGACTTGCATCCGTGGTTACTAGGATCCAGTCCTGGATCCCGAACCTGCGCCCCTCTAGGAGGTGAGAGCTGTGCAGCCACCACAGGAGTGACATTCTGGTCTTGGAAGACGGGATTATCCTTCAGTGCATGTGCAGGTGGGATCCGGACCAACAGGTCCCACTGAAACACTCTGGCATGGAATCTGCCAAAGTGAATGGCCTCGTAGGCCGCAACCATCTTCCCCAGCAACCGAGTGCATTGATGGATTGACACTCTTGCTGGTTTCAGAATTTGTTTGACCAGACTCTGAAGTTCCAGAGCCTTTTCCACTGGAAGAAAAACTCTGTAGTTCTGTGTCCAGTATCATTCCCAAAAAAGACAACAGCGTCGTCTGAATCAACTGTGATTTTGGCAAGTTTAGGAGCCAACCATGTTGTTGAAGAACTGTCAGGGAGAGTGCAATGTTTTGCACCAACTGGTCCCTGGATCTCACCTTTATCAGGAGATCATCCAAGTACGGGATAATCGTGACTTCCTGCTTGCGAAGGAGGACCATCATTTCCTCCATCACTTTGGTGAAAATCCTCAAAGCCGCGGACAGACCAAACGGCAACGTCTGAAATTGGTAACGACAATCCTGAATTGCAAACCTCAGGTAAGCCTGATGCGGAGGATAAATGGGAACATGTAACTAGGCATCCTTTATGTCCACTGACACCATAAAATCCCCTTCCTCCAGACTGGAGATCACTGCTCGGAGAGACTCCATCTTGAATTTGAATTTTTTTTAGGTAGAAATTGAGAGATTTCAGGTTTAGGATCGGTCTGACCGAGCCGTCCGGCTTCGGGACCACGAACAGGCTTGAATAAAAGCCTTCTTCCTGTTGTGACGGGGGAACCATGACAATGACCTGATTTTGACACAACTTTTGTATTGCGTCGCATACCACCTCCCTGTCCGGAAGAGAAGCTGGTAAGGCCGATTTGAAAAATCGGTGAGGGGGAACTTCTTGAAACTCCAGTTTGTACCCTTGGGATACTATTTGTAAAACCCATGAGTCCAGGTCCGAACGAAACCAGAACTGACTGAAGAGTTTGAGATGTGCCCCCACCGGTGCGGACTGCCGCAGAGGAGCCCCAGCGTCATGCGGTGGATTTGGCAGAAGCCGGGGAGGACTTCTGCTCCTGGGAAACCGACAAGGCTGATGATCTTTTACCTCTTTCCCTACCTCTAGAAGCAAGGAAGGAAGAACCTCGCCCTTTCCTGTATTTATTGGGCCGAAAGGACTGCATTTGATAGTGGTGTGTTTTCTTTTGTTGTGGAGGAACATAAGGCAAAAAGGATGACTTACCCGCAGTAGCCGTAGATACAAAATCAGCGAGGCCGTCACCAAACAAGGCACCACCTTTATATGGTAGAGATTCCATATTTTTCTTGGCGTCAGCATCAGCATTCCATTGGTGAATTCACAATGCTCGCCTAACTGAGACTGCCATGGCATTGGCTTTTGATCCCAAAAGGCCAATATCTCTCGCAGTTTCCTTTAGGCACGCTGCAGCATCCTTGATATAACCCAGTCAAGAGGGTGCTAGCCCTATCTAGGGTATCTATATCAGATGACAAGTTATCTGCCCACTTTTCGATAGCACTACTCACCCACGCAGATGCAATGACATGTCTGAGCAGCGTACCTGTGGTCGCATAAATGGATTTCAACGTAGTTTCTTGCTTACGATCCGCAGGGTCCTTAAGGGCTGCCGTGCCAGGTGACAGGAGAGCCACCTTTTTAGACAAATGTGATAGGGCCTTGTCTACAATGGGGGGTGACTCCCACTTTTCCCTATCCTCAGAGGGAAACGGATAAGTCACCGGAATCCTTTTGGGAATCTGAAACTTTCTGTCAGGGCTTTCCAAGACTTTTTCAAATAGAGTGTTCAGTTCATGAGAGGGAGGAAACGTTATCTCAGGTTTCTTTTCCATATACATACAGACCCTTTTATCAGGAACAGCAGGGTCCTCAGTGATATGTAATACATCTTTAACCGCCACAATCATGTACTGAATGCTCTTTGCCAATTTTGGATCTAATCTGGAATCACTATAGGTCGACACTGGAATCAGTGTCCGTGTTGGTACCAGTGTCTGCCAACTGGGCAAAAGTAAGTTTTTGTGACCCCCGAGGGGTCCTGGACTTGTAATAACACATCAACCACAGATTTCTTCCATGCCTGGGTCTGAGACTCAGACTTATCTAATCTCTTACTAATAAGAGCCACATTAGCATTCAAAACATTTACCCAATCAGGAGTCGGCGGTGCCGACAGGGTCACCCCCACAGCCGTTTGTCCCCCTAAAACAGCCTCCTCCTGGAAAGAGCACTCAGCCTCAGACATGTCGACACACGTGTTTCAAACACCCACAGACACACATATAGGGGACAGACCCGCAATAAAGTCCGTCAGAGAGACACAGAGGGGATTTGCCAGCTCACAACCCAGCGCCAAATTAACGGGTCTGAAAACACTAAAAAATGCCTCAGACCTGTAGCGCTTTAAATATCAAATATATTGCACCAAATTATACTGTTCACCCCCCCCCCCCCAGTTTTGCACCCTGATACTTGTCAGCAGTGTGAGGAAGGACCAGTGTCTCTGCAGCCCTGTGGAGAGGAAATGGCGCCGAGCTGAGAGTGAGCTGTGAGGAAGAAGCTCCGCCCCCTTAATGGCGCGCTTCTGTCCCGCTTATTTTACTAAATAATTATACTGGCGGGGGTTAGGACAGTGCCTTGGCACTAATGTCCCCTCTTGCCAGTGGAAATTGAGGATTTTTGCTGCCCAGGGAGCGCCGCCCCCCCCCCCCCCGCGACCTGCAGTGCTGTGTGTGGGAGCATGGCGCGCAGCGTTCCGTTCGCTGCGCGGTACCTCAGAATGCCATCACAGAAGAAGTAGTAGTCTTCTTTTCTTCTGCTACTTACCTGTCTTCTGACTTCTGGCTCTGTAAGGGGGTGACGGTAGGCTGTGGGAGTGAACATCTAGGCGTACCCAGCGATCAGCACCCTGTCAGCCAGAAGCAGAGCCACTGAACTCACTAGAACAGTGGTTCTCAAACTCGGTCCTCAGGACCCCACACAGTGCATGTTTTGCAGGTAACCCAGCAGGTGCACAGGTGTATTAATTAATCACTGACACATTTTAAAAGGTCCACAGGTGGAGTTAATTATGTCACTTGTGATTCTGTGAGGAGACCTGCAAAACATGCACCGTGTGGGGTCCTGAGGACCGAGTTTGAGAACCTGTGCACTAGAACTTGATCATACTTCTCTCCCCTAAGTCCCACGAAGCAGGGAGACTGTTGCCAGCAGCCTCCCTGAAAATAAAAAACCTAACATAAGTCTTTTTCAGAGAAACTCAGTAGAGATCCCCTGTAGTGCGCCCAGTCTCACTGGGCACAATTCTAAAACTGGAGTCTGGAGGAGGGGCATAGAGGGAGGAGCCAGTTCACACCCTTTGAAAAAGTCTTAAAGTGCCCATCTCTCCTGCGGATCCCGTCTATACCCCATGGTTCTAATGGTGACCCCAGCATCCTCTAGGACGTATGAGAAAAGTAATTTAAATAGAGAAATATCAGCCTTCAGAAAAGTATAATCATGCATATGTACTTAGTACTTGGTTTGGGCCCCTTTAGCATAAATTACTGCCTCAATGCGACGTGGGATGGATTCTATTAGCCTGCGGCACTGCTGAGGCGGTATGGAAGACCAGGATGCTTCAATAGCGGCCTTCAGCTTTTCTGCATTGTTCGGTCTCATGTCACTCATATTTCTCTTGGCAATGCCCCATAGATTCTCTATGGGATTCATGTCTGGCGAGTTTGCTGGCCAATCCAGCAGTTATGTCACGGTTATTGAATCAGGTTTTGGTACTGTTGGCAGGGTGGGCAGGTGCCAAGTCCTGTTGGAAAATTAAGTCAGCATCTCCATAAAGATGGTCTGCTGAAGGAAGCATGACGTGTTCTAAAATGTCCTGGTAGACGGCTGCGTTGACTCTGGACTTAATAAAGCACAGTGGACCAACACCAGCAGATGACATGGCTCCCTATATCAACACGGACTGTGGAAATTCCACACTGGACAACAAAGCATTTTGGATTGTGCACCTCTCCATTCTTCCTCCATACTCTGGGACCTTGGTTTCCAAATGAGATGCAAAATTTGCTCTCATCAGAAAAGAGACCACTGAGCAACAGACCAGTCCTTTTTTTCTTTAGCCCAGGAGAGACGCTCCTGACGTTGTTTAGGAGCGGCTTGACAAGAGAAATATGACATTGGAAGCCAATGTCCAGGATCAGTCTGTGTGTGGTGGCTCTTGATGCACTAACTCCAGCCTCAGTCCACTCCTTGTGAAGCTCCCCCACACTTTTGAATGGCCTTTTGCCGACAGTCCTCCCCAGGCTGCGGTCATCCCTGCTGCTTCTTGCACCTTTTTCTTCCACACTTTTCCCTTCCACTTAACTTTCTATTAATGTGCTTTGATACAGCACTTCGAGAACATTAAACCTCTTTTGCAATTTCCTTTTGAGGCTTTCCCTCCTTGTAGAAGGTGTCAATGATGGTTTTCTGCACAACTGTCAGGTCAGCAGTCTTCCCCATGATTGTGAATTGTACTGAACCAGACAGAGACCATTTAAAGGCTCAGGAACCCTTTGCAGGTAGTTTGGATTAATAAGCTGATTAGTGTACGACACTTTGAGCCTACAATATTGAACCTTTCCACAATATTCTAATTTTCTGAGATTTTGGATTTTCTTAAACTGTAAGCCACAATCATCAAAATTATAACAAATAAAGGCTTGAAATATCTCACTTTGCATGTAATGAGTCTAATATATTAGTTTCACCTTTTAAGTTAAATTACTGAAATAAATTAACTTTTGCACAATATTCTAATTTTCTCAGTTTCACCTGTATGCTCTGGGGATCTTTCAAGAATCTTTCAACTAGGATTCTAGCTTCTAAGCCCAAGATTTATTTGAATGGTACATATGTGAAAGAGGACACATCAACAATCAGATCTGTTACTTTGACCCCACCCAGAAGATGCAGTAATTATGCAGAGATGTTGTGACTGCACTGTTTGTACCAAAAACTAAACATTAAAAATACACCAGGACTTCAAACACTGCAGGTAGCACACCTTCAGACACCCAAATGCCAAATTATGTAGTATATAAAATGGACTAAGCAGATGCTTAGCTGCAAGAACTGAAGTAAAAGTATAAATAGTACACTTACCTGGCTTGTTTAATGCACTTGGATTCTTTAAAGTGAAGATGAAAATCAGTCCCAAAATAAAAGAAAAACAAACAATTAACCTCAAGATGACGGCAGCAATAAGAATTACTTGGAGATTTATAATAAGAGCAAACTTTTTCCATTTAGAAAATAGGAGAAAGTTCAATCCCTTATTATAAATTTTGGAAAAATTCCATCTTGCATTTTCTAGATTTTACCTGAAAAAGAAAGAAAAACAGAATAAAGAAAAAAAAAATTAATAATATAAAAGGCCTTTCAGTGTTCTCCCCAGAAAGCCAAGCAGCATTAGTTAGGAGTTTTCCAGGGAGGGGGAAAGCCTAAGCAGCAGCCGACTGTGCCCCCTCCCCCGCTCCCAGGCTGTTAAGGGGGGTACTCACGGAGCGATATTCTAAGCAATCTGACTAGATTGCTTAGAATATCAGCATGATCGCTCCGTGTGTAGCCCCCTCAGCGATAGCGTTGCGCGGCCCCGCACATCGCTATCGCTGCTGCTAGATTGGCCTGCATGCAGGCCAATCTAGAGGGTCGCTCACTTCACCCGCTGGGTGAAGTGAGCGGCCCCCCCGTCTCCCCCCCCCTTTAGTCTGCAATGCTGGCTGCAGCAGAGGGTGAGCCAGAATTGAGGTGGATGGGGACAGCCGGGATCCCCCCCAACAGTGGAGGCTCCATACAGGGAGCATTTCTGTTGCTCACGCCGACATCTGCAGGCTGGCGCCAATGTACTCCTCTCTCCTGTATGTCAGGCTAGCCCTGTGTGAGCGGGGCAAGGTTAAATAAAAAAAAAAAAAAGAAAAAAGGCGGGCTTTGTGCCCATCAAAAAGGCCTAGGGGGAAAACACTGGTTTTGCGCATCAATGATTAAAAAAAAAAAAAATCAATTGAAATTCAATAATGAAACATTTGCAATTTAACCACCAATGCAACAAGTTCCCTGCGATAAGCCAATGCCCAACACGATGTTACCAGGCAGAAGTGTCAGTTACCAGAATCCAATGTTAAAACCAGTTTGTTTGTGTCTAACTTTATGCAATCCTTCTATATATTTTATGCTTATTCATTAAAACTAAGCCTTTAGATCCAAGACTTGCCATGTTAATATATTGGATTGGGTCCATGATTTGCTAGTTTAACAGTATGGATAACACAGCATTGCGCTTATGAGCAAAGAATGTTGTGACATCAGAGAAACTGGAAATAAATGTCCAAGCTACAAAGTAAACCAAAACAGAAAAAAAAGTAAATCTTTGCAAGGGAATAAGGAGGAAACCAAATAAACTATTTTCTGTCACTCCAACACAATCACCATGTGTTTTGTAGTCTCACCATTTCCCTACAAGAAACAAAAGAACATCATATAGCACCGGAAGATTTATAGAAATTTCTTCCCTATCTAATCTTCTAATACGGAGATCGACTTTTAGGATTTCAACCCATGTCTTCATTGTTTTCTTCATAAAAATGGAACATAGTTCTGGTTGCCTAGTAAATGTCATGCTCGGTGAAGATTGAGGTTCCGACAACCGAGCTTGTGCTGGGAGGACAGCAGACTGTGTAGGAAGTAAACAAGGTGGTTGAAAGTAATTCTTCCTCATGAGGTGGAGGCCTAGTAGGTGTAGAGTTGGCTGGTAAGAAGAAAGAGTGAGGACTCTGTAGGGGGTTAACTATCTTTAATGAACAAACAACTGTACACCGATACCGAGACAAAACTGAAGGAGGCTGGGTCTTGAAGGTCTGAAAGACTGTGGCTTGTGACTGGTAGACGAGGTTGAAGGAGACTGGTTTTGAAGAACTGAAAGACTGTGGCTTGAGCTTGGAGAGTGAGGCTGAAGCACTCAGATTCCGAAGAAACGAAGACTGTGGATTGGGCTTGGAAAGAGAGGCTGAAGAATTCAGATTGTGAAGAAATGAAGACCGTGGTTTGGGCTAGCGAGACGCCCACAGGAACCACCGTTTAGCACCCGAAGCCCCTTAACGACCAGGAGCCCGTGAGCACCTCCACGAGAGGAGACAGCTTTAAGCGACAGGACACGCAGCAGGAAAGGTCAATGACTGATGATAGCAACCGAAACCGGGGAACCAGGAGCAGCCAGGGAGCACAGAGCTGGAGCACCTTTCACAGGAAAGTAACTTGAAGCACTGGCACTCTCTCCCTGAGCCAGCTCCCTTTTACAAGGGAAGACTGCACCGGATTGGCTATAAGCAGAGTGTGAATTCAATTGGCAGATCTCTGGTCTCCAACATGGCCACACCCCTGCACTGGGGACATTCTCAGCTGCAGCACTTTAGCTAACCCAGCTCTGGCCCAGACTTCTTGAAACAGAGTCACCGCCAGAGGGCTCTGATGCAGCGACTACCCACCGCAGCGCCCGGCTCACCAGTCCCCGGCCCCCGACCTACGGAAGCCGCACACGTGCCCAAGGAACCGCTGCAAGCAGCTCCCCGCCGTTGCAGTCACGTCAACCACTGGGATGGCAACCTCCGGGAGACCGCACTGGAGGTAAGGCTTCGGATACTGACAGTAAATTTATATTTCAAGTATACTGTCAAAGAACAGGAGGGCTGGAAAGCAAATCAATCAGAAGCAACTCATTTACAGGACCGATTTGAGGCATTTAGAAGAATCCACTTTAACATATATATTTAATTCTTGTGTTACTGGTCATTTTATTGGTAGGATGCTGTAGAGGAAATGAGAAGTGGTTGGCATTCCTCGGCTTGTCGGTGTCTTTATTATAAAAACACCAGCCATTACTTGCATGACAGTGCTTGTAGCAAAGTTTACAGCATGTATACAGTCCTTTCTATATGACATGGTTGTTCCCGCTAGGATATCTTAGCAGGGTGTCGCGTGCTGTTCGTTTTGTGAAAGAAGCAATGCGTCTTGTTCTTTCCAAAGCACAACACTGAGCTCCTCCCCGTGGATCTAATGCAACCTGCAAAGCACAACGCAACACACAACAACCTGAAGTGCTACCAATGATCCACAGTACAGTGGGCTGGAGCTCCAACCTTCACATACAATTCACGTGATCTGGACTGCATCGCCCGAAACTCCCACCACAGTAGAGCTGCAGAGTTCTGGCGCCCCTACCACAACGTGTGAGGATACAGCCTGTATAGCGAGTAGTGAAGAATGTTAGTACTTGAGATTATTTTTCCATTACATCTCTTCCCATTCACTTGCCTGTCCCACTTTCTGTGCAGTTCTCTCAGACTTCCAGATATGTGACATGCCTTGTTGGTTGATTGAAAGCTCACCTTTTAAAATGGCATTAATGAGACAGTCTAAATAACAGAAAACTGTGACATGAGTTTTAATTTAAAAATTCAGTGGTGCTTTGGGAGAAGAATAGAAGTTTCCCATCTCCTATGCAAGATCTTCATTCTAATGCTCTTTCGCATCCAAAATCCATTCAGTGTAAAATCAGACCCGTCGACTGTCCATATTATCTTGCTTCATTTTTCAGCTCCAAAAATAAGAGTAAGGATTAGCTACTAGTAAATGCCTTCAGTAATTGAATAACTAACCCCCCCCCCCCCCCCAGTCCAAAGATTAAGGAAAGAACCAATTGCCTAGTATTTTTCACGACCTTTACACAGTCACATGAAACTTCCCTAAAAAAGAATCAAAGCTCAAAAAAAACTATAAATGTACTGTAGCCCATAACATTCAATCACATTTATTTTGTCATTTTTCCAATAGTGAAAAATCTAAGCAAATGTCTGATTGGTTGCTATGGGTTATAGATATTTATTTGGGTGTACCAATTTTTAGACTTATAAGTCATGATATAATATTCTGCATCCCTAAAAGGGCCAAAAGCTTAAACTACTCTGCCAGTTTATTTGGAGTGCTGCTTGTTCAGGATTTTAAAATGGTGCCTGAAATCAGGGATAATGGACACACTTTACCCATAGGAAGCATTGCTCTCTGCATCCTCCCCTTCTTCAGCATCCCACAGCCCCAACAATAGGCGGAGGCAGGGAGAGGACTGACAGAGCCCACGGAAATAATGGATGCATTGAACAGACCCCGACACTTTTGATAAAGGAGCTGCAGGTAGGATGTTTTCTCACCCTAGACAAGAATGCAGCTCTAAAATCAGATTAAACTCCAGTCTTCCAAATTAGATTTCATACTGTCAAGTCCATCAGCTCATGAAAATGGCCAGAAAATGTGGCCAACATATTTAACCTTCGATGGGAACCTTCATGAAATATATGACAGGCGTTCCATTATTTTCCAGAACAGCCAAACACACTATGGTAAAGTAGTCCTACTTTCTTTTTT
Organism: Pseudophryne corroboree; assembly: GCF_028390025.1. Taxonomy (NCBI): domain Eukaryota; kingdom Metazoa; phylum Chordata; class Amphibia; order Anura; family Myobatrachidae; genus Pseudophryne; species Pseudophryne corroboree. The sequence continues at coordinate 440,325,858 of NC_086448.1, read as the reverse complement.
GTTAATATTCATATATCTTAAAATGAACCCGTAAGACTTCAAATGTTAGCCTTAATATTTAACCTCATGAAAACAAAGATACACATGTATTACACTTGTGTGGCACATGGGAAACGCTGCTCTTCACCTATGTTCTTTTAAAAACGGTGGCAGTTTGCATGCAATACATCTGCTACATAGGTGATAAACTAAACGATTCTGGTGTATAACACTTATTCTTTCTGATTAGAAACCTCAAAACTGCCCCTCCTAGCAATGTGTTAACAAAGCATACCACCACTATCATACAGTCTTTATACCTGGCTAATTTGTTATAGAAATTTAATCAAGCCTTCTGAAATTAAAATGGATAAGGTGAAAGTTAGAACTTTGAGGGATTTCAGATATAGAGTCACTTGAAGGTTTGCTAAATATAAAAAAAAAATTTTGAAAATGTTTTACATGAGCAAAAATAGGAATTTGATACCGGCAATTCCTTTTCTTGTAGTCAGTAGTGGATACTGGGGTTCTGTATTTTAGTACCATGGGGTATAGAGCGGATCCACTGGAGCCTGGCACTTTAAAACCGTGTGTGTGTGTGTGTGTGTGTGTTGGCTCCTCCCCCCTATGCCCCTCCTACCAGACTCAGTCTAGGAAAACTGTGCCAGAGGAGATGGACATACCATTATTATTATTACATTTTATTTATAAGGCGCCACATGCGTTTCGCAGCGCCGTACAAAGGACAGTACAGGGAGACAAAACATAACATTACAGTAAATAAATAACAGAAATAGAGTACAGGTAACAGAGCACCACACGTTCTCAAGACATAATACAGCTAAGATGTAAGTATTGATGGAGTGATCATCGTACTACTAGAGGCTGGTGGCCATAGATGGAGATGAGCCTTTACTAGCAGGATAAAGATGGTCGTTGAGTAGGGGAGAGCTGCGAGTGAAATGTGTCGAGACGAGGGCTTAGATAACAAGAGGAAAGAGGGCCCTGCTCTGAAGAGCTAACAATCTAGTGGGGAGGGGCGACAGACAGATGACAAGAGGTGCAGGCAAGTGGGAGGTAGCCTGATGGCAGTATGCAAGCAAAGCTGAGATGTTCACGGCATGAGGCAGGGGGGTGGAGGCGCGGCTTCAGCACTGGGTTATGCATCGGGAGGGTATGCTTTGATGAATAGGTGGGTTTTTAGTGCCCGTTTGAAGCTTTGCAAGGTCGGGGAGAGTCTAATGGAGCGGGGGAGTGCGTTCCACTGAAGGGGTGCAGCACGGGCAAAATCCTGAACTCGTGCATGGGAAGCAGTGACCAGGGCGGTGGAGAGGCGACGGTCATTAGTCGACCGTAGGGGGCGGGAGGGAGTATGAAGGGAAAGGAGGTTGGAGATGTAGGGAGCAGTGGAATTAGAGATGGCCTTGTATGTGAGGGTGAGGAGTTTGAAGAGGATTCTGTAGGGGAATGGGAGCCAGTGTAGATTTTGTCGAAGGGGAGTGGCAGATGTGGTGCGGCGGGAGAGGAAGATAAGCCTAGCTGCGGAGTTCAGGACAGATTGGAGGGGAGCAAGCGAGGCCAGTGAGGAGGACATTGCAGTAGTCAAGTCGTGAGATGACCAGTGAGTGGATGATGAGTTTAGTTGCACTCTGGGAGAGATATGGCCTGATATGAGCAATGTTGCGTAGCTGGAAATGACAGGATTGTGCCAGAGCTTGGATGTGGGGTGCAAAGGAGAGGGAGGAGTCAAGAGTGACGCCCAAGCAGCGGAGTTAGGGAACGGGGGAGATGGTGGTGTTGTCAACAATGATGGAGATATTGGTCGGGGGTGTTGCTCTGGATGGGGGGAAGATGATGAGTTCAGTTTTGTCCATGTTGAGCTTTAGAGAGCGTTCAGACATCCAGGAGGAGATTGCGGAGAGGCAGCTGGAAACCTGAGAGAGGACAGAGGGGGACAGATCAGGAGATGAGAGGTAGAGTTGTGCGTCATCAGCATAGAGGTGGTATTGAAGTCCAAATGAGTTAATGAGCGCACCCAGGGAAGAGGTATACAGGGAGAACAGAAGGGGTCCAAGGACAGAACCCTGAGGAACACCAACAGGAAGGATGGAAGGGTGTGAGGTGGTGCTGGAGGCAGACACAGAGAAGGAGCGGTTAGTGAGGTAAGAAGAAAACCAGTCAAGGACAGTGCTAGAGAGGCCAGCGTTTTGGAGTGTGCGGAGGAGGAGAGGATGATCTACGGTGTCAAAGGCAGCAGAGAGGTCCAGAAGGATGAGCAGAGAGAAGTGGCCCTTGGATTTGGCCAAAAGCAGGTCATTGGTGACTTTCACCAGGGCAGTCTCAGTTGAGTGGAGTGGGCGAAAGCCAGATTGTAGTTGATCAAGGATGGAGTTGTCAGAGAGGTAGCTAGTGAGACGGCTGTTGACTAGTCGTTCAAGTAATTTGGAGGCGAAAGGGAGAAGATAGATGGGGCGGTAGTTAGTGGGTGATGAGGGGTCGAGGTTGGGTTTTTTGAGAATAGGAGAGACCAGAGCATCAGAGCATGTTTGAATGGTGAGGGGAAGATGCCGGTGGAGAGGGACAGGTTAAAGAGGTGAGCAAGGTGGGAGCAGGCAGTGGGGGAGAGGGAGCGGAGAAGACGGGAGGGAAGGGGGTCCAGGGGGCAGGTGGAAGGGGGGGGGGGGGGGGGGAGGATAAGATGAGGGAGTGGACTTCCTTTTCTGAAGTGGGACAGAAGGAGGACAGGGAGGGATAGATGGAGGGGAGGGATAAAGGGGGCAGGGGGGTAGCAGAGGGGTGACGGCGGGAGATGTCGTGTTGGATGTCCTCAATTTTGGAGATGAGGGAGGAGGCAAAGTCAGTAGCAGTGAGGGAGGATGGGAGGGGAGCGAAGGAGAGTGTTGAAAGTTACAAAGAGACGGCGTGGACAGGAGGACTGAGAAGAGATGAGTGCTTGGAAAAAGGATTGCTTGGCGAGGGAAAGAGCAGAGCTGTAGGAGGAGAGAATAAACTTGAAATGGAGGAAGTCCGGCAGAGAGAGTGATTTCCTCCAGGAGCGTTCAGCGGAGCGTGAGCATTTTTGTAAGAAACGTGTTATAGAAGGAGGGTGCCTGGTTGGGACAAGTTATAGTGGAAAGAGGAGATAGGAAAGTTTCGAGGGAGGACATGAAAGTGGGGTTGAGAGAACCGAGATTGCGTCTGGTGTTGGTGGGTCTGGGCGTGGAGAGGAGGAAGGAGGATGAGAGGGTGAAAGAAAGCAGATGGTGGTCAGAGAGAGGGAAGGAAGAGTTTGAGAAATCAGAGAGATCACATCGGTGGGTGAAGACAAGGTCGAGGGAGTGGCCGAGATTGTGAGTAGGGGTGGAGGTCCATTGAGAAAGTCCAAAGGAGGTGGAAAGGGCGAGAAGATTAGTGGAAGAGGCATTAGTGATGTCAATAGGGATGTTAAAGTCACCGAGGATGACAGAGGGGAGGTCGGAGGAGAGAAAGTGGGGAAGCCAGGCAGCAAAGTTGTCAAGGAAAGGTGAACAGTGGCCGGGGGGGCGGTAGATTACTGCCACAAGGAGGTGAATGGGGTAGAAGAGGCTGATAGTGTGGACCTCGAAGGTGGAGAAGGTGAGGGAGGGCTCAGGTGGGATGACACGAAAGGTGCAGTTATGAAGAGAAGGATGCCCACGCCTCCACCCTGGCGACCATCAGGTCTGACCATGTGGGTGAAGGAGAGGCCTCCGTAGGAGAGGGCAGCAGGGGAGGTGGTGTCAGAGGAGGAGAGCCAGGTTTCAGTGATGGCGAGAAGGTGAAAAGAGTGGGAGATGAAGAGGTCGTGGATAGTTGGCAGCTTGTTGCAGATTGATCTAGCATTCCAGAGTGCACAGGAGAAAGGAAGGGAGGGGACAGGGGAGATAGGGATAAGGTTGGCTGGGTTCTGAGTGTTTGTGGGTGATTTTGAATTTGGGGGGTGAGACCTGGCAGTGAGGATTGGTATGTGACATGATCGAGGAGCCATAATTTGGTACAGTAGTGTTCAGAGGAATAGAATGGTGTGGGTGTAATATAGAATGAACAAGGAGAATGTGGGGTGTAATGTAAGCAAAAGATAGTGCAAACAGAATTTTAAGAAATAATGTTAGGAGCGGAAAGGCTGAGATGGATACACAGTGGTTGTAGATTGTGTAAATGAGAGTGTGAGCAATGTGTGAAAGCAGTAGGGCTGCTACTTAATCAGACAGGTAGTTCAGTGTCCAGGCTGTGCAGGCTGCAGTCGTTGCTGGTAGTGGTATAGGTAACTCACTGTAGTCTGAGAGAAGGAAGAAGAACAGCAGCGGTGAGGCAACAAGCCAACACACAACCATAACCAAACAGGACAGCAACACCAACCCAACCAGGACAGCACAGCTATCACAATAACCAAATACTCAGGTAAGCAGGAATCGAAGCACTGAGTCGGGCGCCCAGTATCCACTACGGACTACGAGAAAAGGAATTACCGGTAGGTATCAAATTCCTATTTTCTCTAACATCCTAGTGGATACTGGGGTTCTGTACTTTAGTACCATGGGGAAGTCCCAAAGCTCCTAAACGGGTGGGAGAGTGCAGAGACCCATGTAACACCGCCTTACCAAACTGAAGGTCCTCCTTGGCCAAGGTGTCGAACCGATAAAATTTCACAAAAGTGTTCGAACCAGACCAAGTAGCAGCTCGGCACAACTGTAAGGCCGAGACACCCCGGGCAGCCATCCAGGAAGAGCCCACAGACCTCATCAAGTGGGCCTGACGTCAAAGGCAGAGCCGCCAAAGTATAGGACTGTTGAATGGTCAACCTGAGCCAACGAACAATGGATTGCTTGGAAGCTGGATCACCAATCTTGGTGGCATTATAAAAGGACAAACAGCGAATCAGATTTCCGATGACAAGCCGTCCTCTTTACATAAATCCTCAGAGCCCTCACCACATCCAAGGACTCTGGCCCAATGGAATTGTCAGACAACACCGGAACCACAATGGGTTGACTGACATGAACAGCTGAAACCACCTTTGGTAAAAACGGAGGACAGGTTCGAGTTCCGCCCTGTCTTCATGAAAAATCAAATAAGGGTTCTTACAGGACAAGGCCCCCAATTCAGATACACGTCTAGCATACTCAAAAGCCAATAACATCACAGTTTTCCAGGTGAAAAATTTTAACTTCACCTTATGCAAGGGTTCAAACCAGTCCGAATGAAGAAAGAACAAAACCACATTGAGATCCCATGGAGCTGTGGGAGGTACAAAGGGCGGTTGTATATGAAGAACTCCTTTTAGAAAAGTTTGTACTTCCAGCAACATGGCAAGTTGTTTCTGTAAGAAAATAGAGTGCCGAAATCTGGACTTTGATGGAGCCTAAATGTAGGCCCAAATCCACTCCCGCTTGGAGGAAAAGTAGAAAACGACCAATTCTAAATTCCACGGGAGACACCTTTCTACTTTCATACCAGGAAACATACTTCTTCCAGATACGATGATAATGTTTTGACATCACCATCTTCCTGGCTTGGACCATGGTAGAAATAACCTGGGAGGGAAGACCGTTTCTGCCTCTCAACTTCCAAGCCATCAAACGTAGCCGCTGTAAGTCTGGATAGACAAGCGGACCTTGTTGAAGATCCATTCGGAGCGGTAGAGGCAAGGGATCCTCCAGAGCCATGGTTAGGAGGTCAGAGTACCACGCGCGTCGAGGCCAATCCGGAGCAATTAGAATTGCTTGAACGCTTTCCCTTCTTAGTTTTTTTTAGAACCCTTGGGATTAGCGGTAGAGGAGGGAACAGGTACACAAACTGGTACGTCCATGGTGTCAACAGCGCGTCCACTACTACAGCCTGCGGATCCCTCATTCTGGAACATTAACGGCATAGCTTCTTGTTGAGATGAGAAGCCATCAGATCTATCTGCGGACAGCCCCACTGGTGAAATAGCTGTTGAAACACCTGGGGATGTAGGTCCCATTCCCCTGGATAGAGGTAGTGTCTGCTGAGGAAGTCCGCTTCCCAGTTGTCCACTCCTGGAATGAATATAGCCGAGATGGCCCTGGCGTTGGCCTCTGCCCAGAGGAGGATTTTTGACACTTCTCGCATCGCTGCTCTGCTTTTTGTTCACCCCTGTCAGTTTATGTACGCCATCGCCATGGCGTTGTCCGATTGAACCTGGATCGGCTGATCCCTCAGGAGATGGGAAGCTTGCACAAGAGCATTGTAAATTGCCCTGACTTCCAGGATGTTTATCGGCAGAGCCGATTCCTGAACTGACCATATCCCCTGGAACTGGGCCCCTTGGGTCACAGCCCCCCAACCCCGGAGGCTGGCATCCGTTGTGAGTAGAATCCACGAGTGGATATTGAAATTCCTGCCGTCGATCAGGTGAGGAACTTGCAGCCACCATAATACAGAAATCCGGGCTTTCGGAGATAATGTCACTTCCTGATGCATGTGAAGGTGAAACCCCGACCGTTTGTCTAGCAGATCCAGCTGAAATGACCGGGCATGAAACCTGCCATATTGGATTGCCTCATAAGCAGCAACCACCCTTTCCAGCAAGCGTATGCAAAAATGAATGGACACCTTGCAAGGACGGAGCACTGAGCAACCATAGCCTGGATAGCCAAGGCCTTTATCATTGGGAGAAACACCTTTTGAAACACTGTATACAGTATCATTCCGAGGAACTGAAGACGTTGGGGCAGTTCCAGGTGATATTTCTGGAAGTTTAGGATCCACCCATGATCCGTAAAAGCAGGCGAGTCGTCAAATCGATGCTGTGCAATAGACGCTCCCTGGACATAGCCTTTATCAGGAGATCGTCCAAGTAGGGGACTACGTTGACTCCCATCATGCGCAGTTGAAGCATCATCTCTGCCATGACTTTGGTGAATACTCTCAGAGCTGTGGACAGGCCAAAGGGCAAGGCCTGAAACTGGAAATGGTCGTCCAAGATGGCGAACCTGAGGTAAGCCTGATGAGGGGGCCACATGGGAATGTGTAGGTAAGCATCCTTGACATCTAGGGATACTAGGATTTCCCCCTCTTCCAGACCGGATACCACTGCCCGCAGGGATTCCATCTTGAACTTGAACACCCGCAGATACGGGTTTAGAGACTTCAGGTTTAAGATGGGTAGGACTAAACCGTCTGGATTTGGGACGACAAAGACTGGAGTAAAAACCCCTGTTGTGTAATGGAGGAGGTACAGAAACCACCACCCCTGTCCGCAAAAGTTTTTGAATGGCCTCTTGCAAGTTAAGTTTTGCTGCGGGCAAAACTTGTAAGCCAGATTTGAAAAATCCGTGAGGAGGAAGTGCTTGAAATTCCAGCCGGTTTCCTTGGTAAATGAGGTCCCTCACCGAAGGATTCCGGCACACATGGGCTAAGTGCTTTAGACGAGCACCTACCTGAAAATCGCCTTGCTGCTGGGGCCAACCGTCATGTGGTAGGCCTAGCGGCAGGGGATCTGGTGGTCTGGACCAGGGAGGCGGCAGCTGCAGGTTTACGGGACTTACCACAAGCTCCACTCGGAGTGGTGGAGACGCCCTGGCCCCTGCCTCTAAACCTCGCCACACGAAAGGACTGCAAGGAGAGTCCTGTGTAAGAACATCTAGCAGGTGGCACAGCCAACGGCAGATAGGTAGACTTACCTGCCGTTGCTTGGGAGATCCATTTATTTAATTCGTCCCTAAACAAGGCATCACCTGTAAAGGAAAGATTTTCTACACCCTTTTTGGAATCAGCGTCCGCTGACCATTGACGCAACCATAAAGCTCTGCGTGTCGAAACAGCCTTAGTAGTAGTGCGGCCATTTATCTTACACAATTCCTTTATAGCCTCGCTCATAACATTAGCAGCATCCTGTATGTGTTGTAGCAGAGGAATGACCTCAATAACAGAATCGGACCATTTTACCATTGCCCTGGAAAATCCACCCATAAACTATTGTGAGGCGCTGAGCCACACCCACTGCCGTATAAGTTGCCTTGAGAGTGGTCTCAATTTTACGGTCAGCTGGTTCTTTTAGGGATGTAGCCCCTGGTAATGGCAGCACCAATTTCTTAGACAGTCTGGACACAGACGTATCGACCGACGGGTGTTTTCCCAGACCTTCCTGTCCTCAGCGGGGAGGGGAAAGGTAGTTAAAAACTCTGAGGAATTTTAAATTTCTTTTCCGGGTATAACCATGCTTCCCTGGCCAGGGAATTTAATTCTTTAGACACAGGAAAAGTTGCTGAGGTCTTTGGTCTAACATTAAAGTATAACTCCTCATCCGGTTCTGACTCCTGATCGGAGATGTGAAGAACATGTCTAACAGCAAATATGAGGGCCTCCACCCCTGGGGACAGAGAGCTGGAATATCATCTCCGCCATTACCTTCGTGAACACCCTCGGAGCTGTGGACAAGTCGAAGGGTAGCGCCTGGAACTGGTAGTGATCGTTCAGCAGGGCAAACCACAGGTAAGCTTGGTGAGGCGGACAAATTTGGATATGGAGATAAGCGTTCTTTATATCCAGGGAGACCATGAACTCCAGCTCTTCCAGGCCCGCAATCACTGAACGTAGGGATTCCATCTTGAACTTGAAAACCTTTAGGTAAGGGTTCAAGGATTTCAAATTCAGAATGGGCCTTGCCAAACCGTCCAGCTTCGGTACTACAAACAGGTTGGAGTAATAAGCCTTTCCCTGTTGTTGTAGTGGCACTGGAACAACAACAACAACTTGTGAATGGACCAACTTGGGGATGGCCTGTTGTAGCGTAACTCGCGTATCCTCCAAAACTGGTAAGCTTGATTTCAAAAATCGTTGGGGAGGAGCACTGTCGAACTCCAGCTTGTAGCCCTGGGAAATGAGGTCCCTTACCCAGGTATCCTGGCAGGAGGCTGCCCAGATCTGGCTGACAAGATCCCACCTCGAAATCCCCTCGGGGTGGGGAGGGAAAGTCATGCAGAGGCTTTTGTGGAAGCTGCACTGGTGCTTGGATCCTGGGAAACCGCAGCAGCAGCTGATTTTCTAGGCTTATCTCTAGTGCCTCGTGCCGCATTGGAGGCACAACTGGCTCTCGACCGGAATCTAGCGGTCCAAAAGGACTGAGCAGACGGTCCCGGGTAGGGACGCCCAGCCGGTGGGGCCACAGAGGTGAAAAACGTGGATTTGCCCGTAGTAACTTTTGAAATTCAGGTATCTAACTCAATCCCAAAAAACCACTCCCCTGAGAAAGGAAGAGACTCCACACTGCTCTTGGAATCCGCGTCGGCAATCCACGGATGCAGCCACAGAGCCCTGCATGCCGATGGGATCCGGTCTGAAGATCGACAGTGTCTAGGTCGACAAAGTTTAGGTCGACCACTATAGGTCCACAGGGTCAGAAGGTCGACATGTTCTAGGTCGACAGGGCAAAAGGTCAACATGAGTTTTAAAAGAAAAAATATTTTTTTTTTTACTTTCATACTTAACGATCCACGTGGACTACGACTGGAACGGTAATCTGTGCCGAGCGGAGCAAGGCACCTTGCCCGAAGCATGGCGAACGAAGCGAGCCATGCGAGGGGACACGGTGCACTAATTGGGGTTCCCGGTCACTCTACGAAGAAAACGACACCAAAAAAACATTAAAAATTCATGTCGACCTTCTGACCCTGTCGACCTAGTGACTGTCGACCTATATAGTGGTCGACCTAGACACTGTCGATCTAATGATCCACACCCCGTGCCGATACAGCGATGGTGGTAGTCCTAGCATTAATAGTGCCTATCTCCTTGAGAGAGTCACGCAGTATGCGTGCAGTGTCTTGAATGTGCTTAATAAGGGCCACCGTAGTGACCAGGGGCACATACCCCGCAGGGCCCTCCTGAAGTTGAGTCGCCCAGTTGTGAATGGCATGTGTCATCCAGCAACCTGCTATCACAGGTCTGTGTGATATGCCAGCTGCTGTGTAAATAGACTTCAGTGTAGTTTCTATTTTCTTATCCCCAGGGTCCTAGAGCTGACAAGACTCAGGAGCCGGTAACACCATCTTCTTAGAGAGGCGGGAGACAGACATCTACGGCTGCGGGTTCTTCCCAATGTTTCCTACCCTCCGGAGTAAATGGGAAAGAGCGTAAATACTTCCTTGGAACCCGATACCTTTTATCAGGATTTTTCCAGGTCTGCTTAAAAACCTCATCTAATTCTGGAGAATCAGGGAAGGCGATACTGATTTTTTTTCTGTGCTAGAAAAAACGACTGCGTTGAAGCAGCCTCTTCTAAAGGGACATTCAGTACATCTAGGTGAAGACTATGCTTCAAGCTAGGAAACTAGTCACTTCTCGTATTTATCAGAGTATGGCGTATCTACATTGCTTGGTGTGAAAGGCGTGGGTTGTCACCGCACCTCTTTCGTTTACCTCGTCTGTTGTCCTTCCTTCAGGATGGTCTGACTAAAAGATTTCGCTGGTCTTCCCTTAAGGGACAGATTTCGGCATTGTCTATTCATTTTCAGAAAAGATTGGCTCTCATTCCGGAGGATCAGATATTCCTTCAGGGTGTAATCAGAATTCAGCCTCCTTTTTGTTCCTCCGGTTCCACCGTGGGATTTGAATCTGGTTCTTCAGGCTCTCCTGAAGCCTCCGTTTGAACCACTTGACTCTGTTGAGTTATGCTATCTTAATCTAAAAGGTGGTTTTTCTCTTGCCCATTGCTTCGGCCAGGTGTGTTTCAGAGTTAGCGGCGCTTTCTTGCAAACCACCTTTGTTAGTTTTTCATGAGAATCGAGTGGTCTTAAGTACAAAGCCTTCCTTCTTGCCAAAGTTTGTGTCTGCTTTAAATATGAATCAGGACATAGTCCTTCCAGCGTTTGTACCAGAGTCTTCTGGAAAGGATTGTCATTTAGAGTTATTGGATGTTGTTAGAGCCATGCTCATTTATTTGTCCCGTAATGAGGCTCTTCAACGTATGGATACCTTGTTGGTTTTGATCGACGCACCCAAGCATGGCTGGCGGGCCTCTAAGAACACGGTGGCACGCTGGGTTACTTCTGCTATTCGGCAGGCCTTTATTTCTTCGGCGTTGCCTGTTCCTGACTCATTGAGGGCTCATTCGACTAGAGCTGTTGGGAGTTTCTTGGGCTGTTCGTGGTGGTGTTTCTGTCGAGCTGTGTAGAGCGGCGACCTGGTCGTCCGTGCATACCTTCACAAAGTTTTACCATTTTCATACTTATGGTTTGGAGACTGCCTCTGTTGGGCGTCAAATTTTGCAGACGGCTATGCGGTCCGTCTCCCTCCTCTATTTAGCTTGCTTTGGGATATCCCATCAGTAAGTGCGCAGCATCCCCCAGATGGATGAAAGAGAAAAAGGGATTTTTTGTTACTTACCGTACAATCTCTTTCTCTGATTCCATCTGGGGGACGCTGCAATCCCTCCCGTATTTTTGTCTGGTTTATTGGTTATTTTCTGTTCGGTCTCTTCCGGCATTGCTAAAAGTTAACTGAGGTAATCTGCTAGTCAGGCTGGAGATGGGAGGGGTTCGTTTCTATAGGTTCTGTGCCAAACTCCCATCCCACACACTCTAACCCATCAGTAAGTGCGCAGTGTCCCCCAGATGGATGAAAGAGAAAAATAAAATGGTGTTAAGAACTGAATGTACAAATAAACAGTAGTCCCTACACAGCAACTGAGGAAAACAAAGAGAGAATACAGGTTAAACACAGTATGCTCTAAAATGCAGAGAGTGTAGAAAAGAAACCGTACTCCTAAATACTTACAAACACATGCACACAAACATTCAATGCAAAAGACCAGTGGGCAAATAGTGCTCAACAATCCAACACAAACAGGGGAGGAAGGAGCAAAATGTATAACATGACTAGCTAGAGTGAAGTAGTGAGGCAATGTGCTAAAATGGCTGACCAGCGTCTCATGAAGGGAGGGGAGAGAATACACATTGGCGGGATGCCTACAAGAGGGAACACACCAAGGGGGTTATGGAGGGCCTAACAGGGAAAGCCTACCTTCGCAGTCTGCTCTGGACCCCAGAGTAATGCCCACTGCAATGCATAGCGCCTTGTTACCATAACAATCACCTTGGCAGTCTAGTGGGGGTGCGGAGAGAACCTGGACACCCACTGACAGCACTGCCGGTGGTCTAACTCACCGGCTGTGACAGCCGCTATGTGTGCAGCTCCCGGCAAGCAGGAAGTCACCTTACCTGTCCCTGATGCATCCGGCTGCGGTACTCCTACTGTGTGTAGGACCTAGGCTGAAGTCACTTTCCCAGTGCGGTTCTGGGGATAGTTGGAGTGGTAGTGAGGGTGCCTCTAGCGCTGACTCACTGCCTGCTCAAGTAAACGTAACAAAAATTGTTAAGTGAAAATAAAAAGAAACTATGAAGAAGAAGCTGCTAAAAAGCAGCTCCTGTAAAACCAGTGCCCTACTACATGGGGCACTAAACTAAACAAGGATGTCCATAGGGGAGAAGGAGCAAGGACTGCTGGGAAAGAAATCTTACTGTTTGGTGCCCAGACTCCAGCTCACAGCCTATTCCCAGTTTTATCCCTGTGCTCCCTAAGGCTGAAGAAAATTTTTTCTCATTTTTATAGCAGAAAGTTTGGCATTATTCTCAGACACATAGCTGTCCGCACACATTCCATAGCACTGGAAAGGTCAATGTCCAACACAACCATCATGACAGGGGCACAAGTAAACATTTGTGGGTCTCCTGTTAAAAAGTTTAAAAGGAACGCTAGAATGAAAATGCATTCACATGAGGCTTTGAGATGGGAGGTAAGCCCTCAGCTGAGGGCCTATAGCAGTTCTCATCACGCTACTATGATAACACACTTTTAAAGTACACTCCTGCAGAAAAATACAGTGCTTCTGTGAGCAATCTGATTATCTGACTGGGTACAAAATGTGTGTTCCTTACCCAGTTCAAAACTTGAAACACATTAAATTGCATAAGAGGAAAAACCAAACAAAATGTGCCCTGACCTCAAACATTCTGAAACGTAAAGCTTAGTCAAAGCAGCCATTTTGCATAGTTAGAGGTGCACCAATTCCTACAGGTTTTGATGTTCCCTTTCCCAGTTCAGTTTCATTTTGTGCCCGACACAAAAATGAAATTACACAAAAACTTTCCCAATGTTAATTTTTGTGAGACGGCTTACAATAAACATTGCAGCAATTCTAGACATTTTAAAATATTATATATTCTATTAAAACAAATAAATGAAAAAAGCTAATTTTAAACGTCTTATGGGGGATATTTAATTAGTCATGGAGTTTACCTTGCAGCTAATTGCCACGCCATAGCAATACAATTAGCGGAAATTACCCCATGCATAAAATGTCTGATGTCGGACAAACATCCGCGTAAAAAGGCAAAATTGGGAATTCGTGCGCAGTTTACGTGGAATAAGTGGGTTTCAGTGCCTGGACAAATAGCCTCTCTCTGCACCACAGGGATTTTAGTCACCAATAAGAAGTACCCTACCTGAGTCATTACTTTTTCCACATCTTCATGATTTGTCTGATGCAAATGTATTTTGTAGTTCTGAAGAGAATTACAGGCGAAATTGCAGCCCTGCACAACAAAGAAAAAGAAAACCACTTACATTCCATAACAAGCATAAAATCTGAACACGTATTTATCGTATCAAATCAGATTTAACTTGGCCAAACACAAAGCACTATCAGCCAATAAGGAGCCCCAACAGTTCATGTATTACTTATCTCCTAGCTGGTGAATAGGTGTGTAGTCATTACTAACTGATACAGATCCAGAACACATGCACTGTTATGATGATCTCTGAAGACCTTGTTAGGCCTCCATGTAATAGACCACAAAGAAGAAGAAGGCGACGGTCAGATCATTCTTCACCATGTTTGACAAAACGGACAAGGGCATGTGGTTTGCCAACCTAAACAAACCTACTGATTCCAACAGTGAAAAGTAGCAATGTAATGTTGAAGGATCCATTTTCCTGACATTCCTAGTAACTGTAATTGGATTCATGGATCAATGACCCTAATGTATTCCACATTAACAAACATTACAGATACCATTTTCTTTTCAGAAAAGAATTCAATTGGGGGCGTGACCTGGCTGCTGAACTCAGCAGACATGTCTGCAGAGAGCTCCTGCTGAGGGGGCTCAATAACCAGCTTTTAAATCCCTCCTAGACCCGATCTTAACACCCGTCTGGGGACGGAGCTTTCTCTAACAGGCAGGTAGTGTTGAGCTGAACTACCCCAGCTACTGATGGAGTCCGGACCTACTTCAGAGTACGGCCCGGGAGCTCCGCTGAAGCAGCGGCCTCGAGTGGGGATCCGAAGCTGCCATCTTCGATCTCGCGGTAGTGGCCAGCTTCAGTGCTGCTGATAAATTGCGGATGAAAACGAGTGGCCCTGTAGGGTTCCGGTGCTGATGTGAGGCGGGTGTCCCTTCAGCTCCGGTGCCATCCGCTTTCTATACCCTGCTAGGGCTTTTTTAAGCCCACCCAAACCCTCCAGTGACCCGCGTATGAGCGGCAGTGGAACCGGGGCACAGCGCTGCTGATGTGTGGAGATCCGGCCGCTTCCCTTCTCCGTGCGGCGTGGCGGTTCTCCCCGTAGCGGACTCCGGCGGCTCCCCTGGTCTCCCCCGGCTTGCCTGCCAGACCTGGTGACCCCTCCGAGGACTCCAGCTGTAGCGGCACCCGATCGCTCTTCTGTGGGACCCTCCGGGCGCTGCGTGGCTCGGCTGCAGAGGACTCTGACGAATCTCATCTGTGTGTGCGGCGGTCTCTCCTGTCCCCATTCTGACAAACTGAACTCACCTGTCCTGGCTCCCGTACGGCTCCCCTGCACGGACCGGTGACCCCATAGGAGGCTGTGGCAGCTTCTGGGTAGTTGGCTGCAGGCGCCTCTGGTGGACACCGGGCTCGGGACGGGGATCTCCCAGCGGCTGTCCCCGGGTGCTGTTTCCCGTAGTCCTCCTTGTCAGCTAAGCTAGCTCTGGTTGCTGCACAAAGCTCCCCTGCTTCACTGCACGAGGGGCTGATAACCTCCTACTTTGTGATAACAATCATTCTTTCCAATTTCACATCCAAGCATTCTAGTGCACTTATACAGGCATAGGCTTGTGTTGAGTGCGCTATTAACCACATTATATTCTAAAAGAGCAGGGGTGTGTGTGTGCTCTGTGTTGTTCCCTGGGGGAGGCATCGCCCATCTGTTTTACGCTGTCCTATGGACAAATACTTAACAGGACAGATGCCTGGTAAGCACCCCCGTACGGACCGCACTGCACCTAATAAAATGGCTACAGGGCCGGTTCATGCTAGGGACGCTTCTATTACCCTTCCTCAGTTGCTGCCTCCGCAACAGCCCAACAACCTCCCACAGCTCTTGATAAATCCCAACACCTTTCAGGTGCTCCCCCCCCCCCCCCTTCCTCCCTTACCTATGCGGATGTTGTACAGGCTATAAGAGAAACGGTGCAGCCTATGCTAAAGGAACAAGCTGCGGCAAATGCAGCCACCCTTCAGCAAGCAGTCACGGACATTAAGAGCCAATGCAAACAGTTGGCCAAACGGGTATTAGCAGTGGAACACACCGCCGGCGAAAATTTCCAGGCCATTTAATCTCTGCAAGATCTTACCGCACAGCTGAAACAATCTGACACGCAAGTATGGGCCAAACTTGACGACTTGGAAAATAGGTCAAGCAGAAATAATTTGAGGATAGTGGGCCTCCCAGAATCCCTTAAAGGGCCGGCCTGATACCTCTTTTTGCGGCAAACCTTGCCTGAATTACTTGATATTCAAGAAGTTTGTTCTGATCTCGTGACTGAGCGGGCGCATTGGACAGGACAATTACGGGACTCTACCTCCTCTAGGCCTCTTGTCGTTTTGTTCAAGTGCTTAAATTATATACACAAGGAATCAATCTGGTCCGCCTCCCGGCGGAAGAGGGATCTTTCGTGGAATGGTGCAAAACTTAATTTTCAGGACTACTCCCCCGAATTGACACGGCTTCGTAAGGCCTTTACCCCAGTGTGCTTGCCATTAGTCCAAGATGGAAGGAAATTCGCCCTTCTCTACCCAGCTCGGTTAAGAATCTTCAATGGGCACATCTTTCAAAGATTTCTCTTCAGCTGACGACGCAATGGCATATATGAAGCAACAGGCAAACCCGTTGACAGATGAAGATACCTGAGAAGCCTGTCTGTTTTTTCTTTTGTTTACTTTATCCTTTTGGATATCCACGTCTACCATCATTCCTTATTCCACTCCCTACCTCCGAAGATTTGCATAGTCCCACCAAGTATTTTCTGGACTGTCGCTGCTACTGAAGGGACGTTTTCTTGGGGGTGACGTATTTGAGCTGTATTTGTCTCTAATTTTTTTTTTTTTTACAATTTATAAGGTGTTGCTCTTCCTTTTATTTTTAACAATTTCTGTGGATTGTTTGCAGTATTGCATACAATGTTTTCTTTTTGGTCTCTTTATTTTCTGCATCATGCTGCAGCGATGTTCCTATATTTCACAATTTTATAAAGGCAACATGGTAGTTACTCATTTTCTTTATGATGGTCCCTGGTTGGATTTTTTGAAAGAGCTTTTGCTCCCTCTTTAAGTTTATAGATAGTGCGGTTTCGGCTAGGAGCTCCACCTTCTTGACGAACTTGCAATCTTTTATTTTATCGTTGTGAATTGTGAAGTTGTTTTTCTTACCAATGTTGTTGGAGTGCTTTTTGTGCTCCTTTGTTTTTGTTTCTCTCTTTTCCCCTCCCCCATCCCTTTGTGTCTTTGGGTTTTTCTATTTAGCGAAGTCAGAATGGAGTATTTCTCACCTGTGTTATATACTCTATGGCATCAATTAAGATAAAATCCTGGAATGTAGGAGACATACATTCCCAGATTAAGCGTAAAAAATTGCTTCTATATTTGAATAAACTTCATTTAGATCTCTTCCTGCTGCAGGAAACGCATTTGCTAGTTTCGGAATCATTGAAGTTAGCCACTCTAGGGTGGACGGTACTGGCGACTGCTCCTTATTCCTCCAAAGCTAGGGGGGGGGGTAGTACTCCTGGCAAAAAAAAGTCTCCCTATAGAGGTCCATCACACGGATACTGAATTGAAGGGTAGATATGTAATAGTTGATCTCTCTCTATAGAAGTCTCGGTATACGTTTTGTAATATTTATGCCCCTAATTCCCAGTCTGCTCCATTTTTCCGCATGATAGTACGTAAATTGGCTCCCTGTATGTCTAATTTTTTATTTTTGGGGGGTGATTTTAATATGGTTTCTTCCCCGTACATGGATTCTAATTCTTCTGCCCGTAGGAGAGCGTCCCCGAAGATAGGTATTCCGTTTGTTTCTCAACAATTAATGCTCACCGATGCATGGAGAGCCCTACATCCTATTGATAGAGATTTTACATGCCTCTCTGCATCTCATGGCACACTCTCTCGCATTGATCATATCCTTTTGTCCGATTCTATATTTTCTAATATTATTGATGCATGTATTGAGCCGATGTTTCTTTCGGACCACTCGCTTATCTGGGTTTCTTTTTCTTCCTCTTTAGATGTGGGCTCTTACAAACTCTGGCACTTTCCTTCTTCTTTGGGCTTTTTAAGCTTGACTTATTCTGGGAGGATAATTGGTAATGCCTCCGTATTGGAGTCGGATCCTATCCTTTTCTGGCAATCCTCTAAGGCGGTGATTAGAGGGTGTATCATTCAATATGTCTCGCAATCTAAAAAAGAACGTGTGCCTCCTATAAGTTACTACAAGCTCAGTTAACTGCGGCTTACCAAACCTATAAGACTACCCCGACTGCTAAGGCTGGTTTTATTTTGGCTCAATATAAATTTGATGGTCTGCTCACCTCTATGGGCGATCAACAGAAGTTTTATAGAGATCACAAGTTTTATAGGTTTGGTAACAAAATAGGCCGTTTACTGTCTAATTTAGTAAAAGCTTCAACTCCTCCATCCCTTATTCATTCTATCCAACACCCTGATGGCACGTTTGCCTCTACGGGTAGAGACATGGCCTCGTTATTTCAAGATTTTTATAAGGATATATATGCCCAGCCCATCAGGGATGTATTGAAAGAGACTTCTTTTTGGAATTCTATCAACACCCCTTCTATTTCAAATGACGTACAGGCTGCCATATGTGCTCCGTTCACACCCCAGGAAATTGAGGCGGCTGTAAAACATCTTCAACCTGTGAAGTCCCCTGGTCCGGATGGATTTTCGGGAGAATATTATAAAAATACTTCTCCCAAAGATTATAGACCCGTTAGCCTCTTTCTTTAACGCATTACTTAAAACCCCGGTTAAGCCTAAATATTTTACTGATGCTATTATTCGTTTGTTGCCAAAGCCGTGCAGGAATCCCTGCTTACCTGGTTTTTACAGACCCATATCCCTACTCAATGTAGATTATAAAATTGTTTACTAAGCTTTTAGCACATAGGATCAAATACCTGCTGCCGGGGATCATCCATTCGGACCAGACGGGCTTTATAGTGGGCAGACATTCTTCAACCAATATCCGCAAGGTGATTGCGGCTTCTCACTGGTTAAGTTATTCTTTAAACCCTGACGCTGCCTTCTGGTTATCGCTTGATGCGGAGAAAGAGCTTGATATGGTTTCTTGGGAACATTTTTTACAACCCTTAATAAATTAAATTTTCCTGATCAACTAATTTCCCTTTTACGTATATTGTATACAGACTCCCAATCTCTTATTATCTGTAACGGATACTTGTCAGCCCCTATTCCCTTAGGCAGAAGCACTAGACAAGGCTGTCCGCTTTCCCCACTTTTATTTGCTTTGGCCATTGAGCCCTTAGCAATTGCTCTCTGTAACCTCCTTGATTTTCACGGTATTTGTATTGCCCATCATTCCCTTAAAGTAGCGGTTTTCAGATGACGTTATTGTACCTTTCTAATCCCCTTGTCTCCATTCCGACCATTCTTCACTCCATCAATTCATTTAGCCCGATTTTCAGGATTAATTATGATAAGTCTGAGCTGTACCTGATATTTCTACTTTTACTAAAGCTGTAGCATTTCGATACGTATTTGATTGGTTGCTCTCCCGGTCTTCTTAATCATTATGCAATAGAACAGACACTTTGCGATCCGTTTGATCTTCATGCTTTACTTCACACGCCTAAAGCTAACCTCCCTCCTTCTGTCCGCGTTAACCCTCTTTTTTGGGATAACTATTTGGCGTGGTGGTCTGTCAACAAATCACTCAAAAGAAACCTGGCTCACTCTAAATTTATACCATTTTGTGGTAATCCCTGTTTTCCAGCAGCTTTAGACAATGTACGTTTTTTTCATTGGCAGCATAAGGGTATTGCATTAATCAAGGATGTATTTGATCCTGGGGGGGTATTGATGTCTTTTCTGACTTAATTACTAAATACCAAATTCCACGTCCAGATTTTTTTATGCATCTTCAATTACGACATTATATATTATCCTTACCTCCCTCATATGACCCATCTCTAGACTTTGACCCTCTTACACATATTATTGAATTAGTTAAGCTTTCATCTTACAAAACATCTTATATTTATTGGGATATTTTGGCTGGATTTGAAATGAAACTTTGTGCTTCAACTGTCAAGAGTTGGGAAACAGATTATTCTTCTCCTACTTCTCATGCGGAATTAACTGGTAATTTTGCTAATATCTTTCGGGCACTACACGCGACACAACTCCAGGAAACGCATGTTAAATTTACACATAGAATTTACATTACGCCAGGTCAACGAAAACATATGGTCCCTTCAGAATCTGGGAATTGCCAGAAATGCGGGGCTTCTAACGCTTTGTTTATGCATTGTTTTTGGAACTGCCCTAAGATAAAGAAATTTTGGTTCAAGATATTATGGTTTATCAATTCCACATTTCAACTTAAATTAAAGCTGAATTGCAAAGCCATGCTTGGCCTGATTTTCACTGACTGGAACATTCCGCCACATAAAAAAAACACCTTATTCCATTACTGTATGTGATTCTTACATTGGGGAAAAAACTGATTCTTACCAACTGGATTGTCAAAGCCCCTCCTAGACTTGACACGCTACGTACACATCTTACTCACACCTTATATTTAGAGCGCCAGTCCACTATGCCTAATGTTGAGTGTAATGTTCTGCGCTTCTATAAAAAAATGGGGCCCATTTATAGAATCTCTAGACCCTTCTCACCAGCAGCATATATTGTCTTTGACTCAACTAAATGGTTTATGTTACGCCGTATTGTTTACGGTTTAATGGTTAAGAAAATTCTGAATATTGCTCTGTGTTTATATTTCCCATTTCTTATGAGGGTTATAGTTTATGTCCGACATGGAATATTATGCTTAGATTTGCCACTCATATTGATTTCGCTTCCTATGTCCCTCCCCTCCCTAACCCTTTCTCTCCTTTGTAGTTTAGTCCCCCTTTGCGATGTCTTTTCTTCTCTGGATGCTTTATATGTAGTATTCTATTTATATTGTGCATTTTCTATACATATATTTGTATCTATACAGGAATATTTGTATCTTTGGTTTTAAGGTTAATTCATGGTCTATGGCCTTTTCTTTTACCTTAACATGGATGTAGCCATCTGTATTATACCTGTATTTAAGCTCTCTCTGTTGTGAAAAACCAAATAAACATTTAAAAAAAAAAAAAATAGAAAACGAGTGGCCCACTCACTCCTCTGAATGGTGAGGTGCTGCATGGAAAACCTCTGGGTTGCTACAGCAAATTAAACTTACCACTGCCGGCGCCGGGATCGAGCGGATTCAGTGATCAAAGCAAGTCAGAAGGGGGCTGGCGGCCATTTTGCTGGTATACACTGACAGCCACACAATTAAGCTACTATCACTTAGCTCCAGATCTTTTTACAAGCTGGATGAGTGCCAGATTATTTCGAGATATTATTACTGATCTATCCCTGACATTAGACATATACGGATACCACAAGACAAATGCAGATTACCCCAGACATCAGTTTACATAATTCACTGTTGCTTTCATCATTAAATACTGCACCCATGCCCGGTAACTATCTGGGTGAAAAGAAGTTCATAAGCAGATATTTTTTGAAGGCTATATGGACCCTTATATGGTTCATTACCCTTAAGATTACTAAAGTAAAGATTGCCAGTATTTAATGGATACATCTCCAGCACTCTGATAACTTTGCCTGATCTGGAGCGCCATCTGCTGAATGTTTGTCATTACTGCTGATATCACTAACCTCAATTATCATTAATATATTTATTTATTAAACGTTTCTTATATAGCACAGCATATTCCGTTGCGCTTTACAATTAGAACAACAGTAATAGAACTAAACTGGGTAAAAAGACAGACAGACAGAGGTAGGAAGGCCCTGCTCGCAAGTTTACAATCTATAGGGAAATAGGCATTGATATACAAGGATAGATGCTCCCTATTGCATAATGGTCCATAATAAAGAGATTTATGGTAAGAACTTACCATTGTTAAATCTCTTCTGCGAGGTACACTGGATTCCACAGGGAATAACATCGGGGTGTAGAGTTGGATCTTGATCCGAGGTACCAACAGGCTAAAAGCTTTGACTGATCCGAGGATGCATAGCGCCACCTCCTCTATATCCAGGCACTGGAGCTCAGTTTTGTTAACCAGTCCAATGCAGTAGCAGGTAAAAGACGACAACAGTTAGTAGCCACATACACTACATTCTCACGACAGGAGAAGGTACCAGCGGCTAATGCCATACAAACCCAAAGAAGCTAAGTGCGTCAGGGTGGGCGCCCTGTGGAATCCAGTGTACCTTGCAGAAAGATTTAACAACGGTAAGTTCTTACCATAAATCTCCTTTTCTGCAGCGGGGTACACTGGTATTCCACAGTGAATAACATCGGGGATGTCCTAAAGCAGTTCCTCATGGGAGGGGTCGCACTGTAGCGGGCACAAGAACCCGGCGTCCAAAGGAGGCATCCTGGGAGGCGGAAATATCGAAGGCATAGAACCTTATGAACGTGTTCACTGAGAACCACGTAGCCTCCTTTGCACAATAGTTCAAGGGTTGCACCACGGCGGGCTGCCCAAGAAGGTCCAACAGACAGAGTAGAATGCGATTTGATGGTAGCAGGAGCTAGAAGACCAGCATGTACATAAGCATGTGAAATCACCATTCTAATCCATCTGGGCAAGGTCTGCTTATTAGCAGGCCAGCAACATATGTGATAAGCAAAAAGAACAAAGAGAATCAGATCTCCTAAGCAAAGCTGTTCTCTTCACAAATACGAAGAGCCCGTACCACATCCAAAGACCGCTCTTTGGAGGATAAACCTGGAGAGGTAAAGGCCGGAACCACAATCCTGGTTAAGGTGGAAAGAAGACACCACCCTAGGCAGATAACCTGGGCGAGTTCTAAGAACTGCCCGGTCACGGTGAAAATTCAGAAAAGGTTACCGACCGGACAAGGCACCCAAGTCTGAAACTTGTCTAGCAGAGCCGATAGCCAGCAAGAACAACACCTTAAGAGTAAGCCACTTAAGGTCCACAGACTCAAGAGGTTCAAATGGAGACTCTTGTAAGGCATCCAGAACAACCGACAAATCATAGGAGCCACAGGAGGAACATAGGGAGGTTGAATCCGTAAGACACCCTGAGTGAATGTATGAACATCAGGCAGTCGCAATTTTTCTCTGAAACCATATCGACAAGGCAGAAATATGAACCTTGAGGGAGGCCAGATGAAGGCCTAAGTCCAGGACCTGTTGTAGGAAAGCCAGAAGATTGGCAATACTGAATTTGAATGCATCATAAGTCTTAGCAGCACACCATGTGAAGTAAGAATTCCAGACCCTATAATAAATCCGAGCTGAAGCCGGTTTACGGGCCTTCAACATAGTTTGAATAACCACCTCAGAAAACCCTTTGGTCCGCAGTACTGAAGCTTCAAGAGCCAAGTCGTCAAAGCCAGCAGGGCCAAATCCTGGTAAACACAAGGGCCCTAAACGAGGCGGTCTAGGCGCTGCGGAAGTAGAAGAGGACGCTCTATCGGAAGACCTTTCAGGTCTGAGAACCAATGTCGGAGCGATTAGAAGTAGTATTCCTCCATCTTGCTTGAACTTCCGTATTACCCTGGGCAGAAGTGACACCAGAGGGAACACGTACGGCAGCCGAAAGTTCCATGGAATTGCCAGTGCATCCACGAACGCTGCTTGAGGATCCCTTGTCCTTGCTCCGAAGACCGGAACCTTGTGATTGTGTCGAGACGCCACCAGGTCTACATCTGGTAGGCCCCACTTGTCCACTAGGAGTTGAAAGACTTCTGGATGAAGGCTCCACTCTCCGGCGTGTACGTCCTGATGACTGAGGAAGTCCGCTTCCCAGTTGAGGACTCCCGGAATGAATACTGCCGATACGGCTGGCAGATGGCGTTCCGCCCATTGAAGGATCCTTGACACTTCCCTCATTACCATGCGGCTTCGAGTGCCGACTTGATGATTTATGTAAGCCACCGTGGTGGCGTTGTCTGACTGTACCTGAACAGGCCTGTTCTGTACCAGAGGCAGGGCTAGTGTCAATGCATTGAACACTGCCCACAATTCCAGAATATTTATCGGGAGGAGAGATTCCTCCCTGGTCCACCGACCCTGAAGAGTGTTGCTCCAACACCGCGCCCCAACCCCGCAGACTGGCATCCGTCGTCAGAAGAACCCAGTAGGAGATCCAGAAGGGACGATCCCTGCTCAATTGCTGGTCCTGTAGCCACCAGGTCAGAGACAGGCGAACCTCCGGAGTTAAGGAGATCATGCGAGTCCTGATCCGGTGAGGCAGGCCGTCCCATTTGGAAAGAATTAACCTCTGGAGAGGGCAGGAGTGAAATTGAGCGTACTCCACCATGTCAAAAGCAGACACCATGAGGCCCAGTACTTGCATCGCCGAATGTATCGACACACGTGGGCGGGATAGGAAGTATCTTATTTTGTCCTGAAATTTCAGGACCTTCTCTGGAGACAAAAACAACCGCTGGTTGTGGGTGTCCAACAATGCCCCCAAGTGCACCATGCTCTGAGAAGGGACCAGGGTGGATTTCTTCCAGTTGATGAGCCACCCGTGGCCTTATAGGAATTGGACCGTCAGATCCAGATGACGAAGGAGAACCTCTGGTGAGTTCGCCTGGATCTACAAGTCGTCCAGATACGGCAGGATCCTGATGCCCTGGCGGCGAAGGAGAGCTGTCATGACCGCCATGACCTTGGTGAAAATTCGTGGAGCCGTTTAGACCAAAAGGCAAGGCCTGGAATTGAAAAATAGGGTTTTAATACCTACCGGTAAATCCTTTTCTCTTAGTCCGTAGAGGATGTTGGGGACACTTCAAGAACCATGGGGTATAGACAGGATCCGCAGGAGACATGGGCACTTTAAGACTTTAAAAGGGGTGTGAACTGGCTCCTCCCTCTATGCCCCTCCTCCAGACTCCAGTTATAGGAACTGTGCCCAGGGAGACGGACATTTCGAGGAAAAAGTATTTATTTTGATTTAAAATAAGGTGAGATACATACCAGCTCACACCTCAAACATGCCGTACAACATGGCATTCAACCCAACGCATGCAACGGCATGAATAATAACAGCAACAGGCTGACTATAACCGCAACACAACCCGTGTGTAACCATAACCAATGACTGCAGATACAGTACGCACTGGGACGGGTGCCCAGCATCCTCTACGGACTAGGAGAAAAGGTATTAAAATCCTATTTTCTCCTTACGTCCTAGAGGATGCTGGGGACACTTCAAGAACCATGGGGTTTATACCAAAGCTCAAGAACGGGCGGGAGAGTGCGGATGACTCTGCAGCACCGACTGACCAAACAAGAGGTCTTCCTTAGCCAGGGTATCAAACTCATAAAACTTTGCAAAAGTGTTTGAACCCGACCAAGTAGCAGCTCGGCAAAGCTGTAATGCCGAGACTCCCCGGGCAGCCGCCCAGGATGAGCCCACCTTTCTGGTAGAATGGGCCTTCACCGATTTCGGTAACGGCAATCCAGCTGTAGAATGAGCTTGCCGAATCGTATTACAGATCCAGCGTGCAATAGTCTGCTTGGAAGCAGGAGCCCCAATCTTGTTGGGATCATACAAGACAAACAGAGCCTCCGTTTTCCTAATCTGAGCCGTTCTGGCTACATACATTTTCAAAGCTCTGACCACATCTAGAGACTTCGATTCCTCAAAGGCGTCAGTAGCCACTGGCACCACAATAGGTTGGTTCATGTGAAACGATGACACCACTTTAGGCAGAAATTGCTGACGAGTTCTCAACTCCGCTCTATCTTCATGGAAGATCAAACAGGGGCTCTTGTGAGACAAAGCCGCCAATTCAGACACCCGCCTTGCAGAGGCCAAGGCCAACAGCATGATCACTTTCCAAGTGACAAACTTCAACTCTACCTTACGTAAAGGTTCAAACCAATGAGATTGCAGGAACCGCAACACCACGTTAAGATCCCATGGTGCCACCGGGGGCACAAAGGTAGGTTGGATGTGCAGCACGCCTTTCACGAAGGTCTGAACTTCCGGAAGGGAAGCCAATTCTTTTTGAAAGAAAATTGACAAGGCCGAAATTTGTACTTTAAAATTGAGCCTAACTTTAGGCCCGCATCCACCCCTGCTTGCAGAAAATGGAGAAAACGACCCAGCTGAAATTCTTCCGTAAGAGCCTTCTTGGATTCACACCAAGACACATTTTCTCCAAATACGCTGATAATGTTTCACCGTTACCTCTTTTCTAGCCTGAAGCAGTGTGGGAATTAATTCACCGGGAATACCCTTTCGGGCTAGGATCCTGAGCTCAACCTCCAAGCCGTCAAACGAAGCCGCGGTAAGTCTTGGTACACGCCCGGCCCTGCTGTAACCGATCCTCTCGTAGAGGAAAAGGCCAGGGATTTCCTATGAGCAATTCCTGAAGATCTGGATACCAAGCCCTCCTTGGCCAGTCTGGAACAATGAGGATTGCCTGAACCCTTGTTCTTCTTATGATCTCTATCACTTTTGGAATGAGTGGAATCGAAGGGAACACATATACCGACTGAAACACCCACGGTGTCACTAGGGCGTCCACTGCTATTGCTTGAGGGTCCCTCGACCTGGAACAATATCTCGGAAGTTTCTTGGTGAGGCAAGACGCCATCATGTCTATTTGAGGAATTCCCCAACGACTTGTCACTTCTGCACAGACCTCTTGATGAAGACCCCGCTCTCCTGGATGGAGCTCGTGTCTGCTGAGGAAGTCTGCTTCCCAATTGACTACACCCGGAATGAAGACTGCTGACAGAGCTCTT
Organism: Pseudophryne corroboree; assembly: GCF_028390025.1. NCBI lineage: Eukaryota > Metazoa > Chordata > Amphibia > Anura > Myobatrachidae > Pseudophryne > Pseudophryne corroboree. Next base: position 440,299,538 of record NC_086448.1, on the reverse strand, counting down.
ACATGCCTTTCTGCCCAGCGGAAAACTTTTGTGGCTTCTGCCATTGCCGCACTGCTCTTCGTTCCGCCCTGGCTGTTAATGTACGCCACTGCCGTTATGTTGTCCGACTGAATCAAGACGGGCAGATCGCAAAGAAGATGCTCCGCTTGTAGAAGGCCGTTGTAAATGGCCCTTAACTCCAGAATGTTTGTGTGTAGACAAGCTTCCTGGCTTGACCATTTTCCCCCTGTGTGACTGCACCCCAGCAGCGGAGACTCGCATCCATAGTCACCAGGATCCAGTCCTGGATCCCAAATCTGCATCCCTCTAGGAGGTGAGAGCTGTGCAGCCACCACAGGAGTGAGATTCTGGTTTTGGAAGACAGGATTATCTGTCTGTGCATGTGCAGATGGGATCCGGACCATTTGTCCAACAGGTCCCACTGAAACACTCTGGCATGGAATCTAATATAGCTTTAGAGAATTATTTTTCTGTATATCGCGCCAACTGTGAACAGCAGCTTTAGTACACCAAAAAGGACTCCTCACAGGTCCCCAAATAGTAGACAGAACAAGATATATATGGGCACCAATGCGCTAATCACAAATGTTCATATCAAAGTCCAAATATCTTACATCAAAAGATGTATAAGAAGTATTCAGTCTCTCTTCCAAAACTTCCTCCCAGAATAGTCGGTACACCGTGTGGAAAAGGACCATAAATAGGAGTAGGAATATGTCCTCTTGTCCTCACATATGTAGCTCCACCACAGAGATAGATGTTACCTTTAAATTTTCAAAGATAAACGGAAAATAGTGCAAGTACAGCCGAATGCAAAGTTAAAAATTGGTAATTTTAATAAAATGCACTCACAATAAACAGAATAATAAAAAGCATGTAACCACTATTGTGGGTTAGGACATTTGCCAGGCATTCGTGCAGTTACCCTCCCAGATCTCAGATAGGATGATGCGGATCAGCGGTCCGGATACACTGAACCCCACTCGCAGGAAACGGTCACCGCCAGGAATTGTCCACAATACACCAGTCACCACGCCTAAGGCATTTTATTAAAATTACCAATTTTTAACTTTGCATTCGGCTGTACTTGCACTATTTTCCGTTTATCTTTGAAAATTTAAAGGTAACATCTATCTCTGTGGTGGAGCTACATATGTGAGGACAAGAGGACATATTCCTACTCCTATTTATGGTCCTTTTCCACACGGTGTACCGACTATTCTGGGAGGAAGTTTGGAAGAGAGACTGAATACTTCTTATACATCTTTTGATGTAAGATATTTGGACTTTGATATCAACATTTGTGATTAGCGCATTGGTGCCCATATATATCTTGTTCTGGCATGGAATCTGCCAAACTGAATGGCCTCGTAGGCCGCCACCATCTTCCCTAGCAACCGAGTGCATTGATGAATCGACACTCTTGCTGGTTTCAGAATCTGTTTGACCAGGTTCTGAATTTCCAGAGCCTTTTCCACTGTAAGAAAAACTATCTGTAATTCAGTGTCCAGAATCATACCCAAGAACGACAGTCTTATCGTCGGAACCAACTGTGATTTTGGCAAGTTTAGGAGCCAACCATGTTGTTGCAGAATTGTCAGGGAGAGCGTCACGCTCTGCAGTAATTGTTCCTTGGACCTCGCCTTTATCAGGAGATCGTCCAAGTACGGGATAATTGTGACTCCTTGCTTGTGCAGGAGAACCATCATTTCCGCCAAAACTTTGGTGAAAACCCTTGGAGCCGTGGACAGACCAAAACGGCAACGTCTGAAATTGGTAATGACAATCCTGTACGGCAAACCTCAGGTAAGCCTGATGTGGAAGATATATGGGGACGTGCATCCTTTATGTCGACCGACACCATAAAATCCCCTTCCTCCAGACTGGAGATCACTGCTCGGAGAGACTCCATCTTGAATTTGAATTTTTTTGTACAGCACCGCATACCACCTCTCTGTCCGGAAGAGAAACTGGTAAGGCTGATTTGAAAAATCGTCTTGGGGGCACGTCTTGAAATTCCAGCTTGTACCCTTGGGACACTATTTCTAATACCCATGGGTCTAGGGTCGAACGAACCCAGAAATGACTGAAGAGTCAGAGACGTGCCCCCACTGGTGCGGACTCCCGCAGAGGAGTCCCAGCGTCATGCGGTGGATTTGGTAGAAGCTGGAGAGGAATTCTGCTCTTGGGAACCTGCCACAGCCGGTGACCTTTTTCCCTTTCCTCTTCCACTAGAAGCAAGGAAGGAAGACCCTCGTCCTTTTTTGTATTTATTGGGCCGAAAGGACTGCATCTGATAGTGGTACGTTTTCTTTTGTTGTGCAGGAACATAAGGTAAAAAGGATGACTTACCCGCGGTAGCCGTAGATACCAGGTCAGCGAGGCCGTCACCAAACAAGACACCACCTTTATACGGCCGAGACTCCATAGCCTTCTTAGAGTCAGCATCAGCATTCCATTGATGAATCCACAATGCTCTCCTAGCTGAGACTGCCATAGCATTGGCTCTTGATCCCAAAAGGCCAATGTCCCTCGCAGCTTCCTTAAGGTAGGCTGCAGCATCCCTGATATGACCCAGCGTCAAAAGAATGTTATCCCTATCCAGAGTATCAAACTCAGATGACAAGTTATCTGCCCACTTTTCAATAGCGCTACTCACACACGCTGAAGCAACGGCAGGTCTGAGTAGCGTACCCGTAGTGACATAAATGGATTTCAATGTATTTTCCTGCTTACGATCCGCAGGTTCTTTTAGGGCTGCTGTGTCAGAAGACGGAAGTGCCACCTTTTTGGACAGCCGTGACAGAGCTTTGTCCACAGTGGGGGGTGACTCCCACTTTTCCCTATCCCCAGAGGGGAACGGATATGCCACCGGAATTCTCTTAGGAATCTGAAACTTCTTGTCAGGATTTTCCCAAACCTTTTCAAAAAGAGCATTCAGTTCATGAGAGGGAGGAAATGTTACCTCAGGTTTCTTTCCTTTAAACATACAGACCCTTGTATCAGGAACAGCAGGGTCCTCCATGATATGTAACACATCTTTTATCACCACAATCATGTACTGAATGCCCTTAGCCAGTTTTGGATTTAATCTGGCATTACTACAGTCGACACTGTCCGTGTCGGTATCTGTATCTGCTGAGTAAATGAACGCTTTTGTGACCCCGAGGGGGTCTGAACTTGGGACAACACATCCTCTACGGATTTTTTTTTAATGCCTGGTTTTGAGACTCAGATTTATCCAATCGAGCCACATTCGCATTCAAAGCACTCAAAACATTAACCCAATCAGGAGTCGGTGGTACCGACAGGGTCACTCCCACAGCCGTTTCTTTCCCTAATCCAGTCTCCTCCTGGGAAGAGCACTCTGCCTCAGACATGTCGACACACGTGCACCGACACTAACAAACACACTGGGTATATAGGGGACAGACCAACAGTAAAGCCTGTCAGAGAAACACAGAGGGAGTTTGCCAGCTCACAACCCAGCGCTTATCCCGGTTCTGAACACTTTTATATAAAGCCCCAGACCTGTTAGCGTTTATATTACATTAAATAGCACCAAATATACTGTGCCCCCCGTTTTGCACTCTGTTACTTGTACAGCAGTGGAAAGGAAGGCCAGCGTCTCTGCAACTCTGTGGAGAGAAAATGGCGCTGGTGAAAGATGTGAGGGCAAAGCCACGCCCCCTCAATGGCGCGCTTCAGACACGCTATTTTATCAAATATTTATACTGGCGGCGGACCGGATTCAGTGCCTAGGCACTTAAAAACCACTTTTGCCAGGTCATATTGAGGATTTACATTTTGCCCAGGATATAACAATGCACAGTAAAGACTGGATGTATATCACAGGGTACTTGTACTAAATATCACTATAGTAATGCACTTGCTCTTAACCAACACTGTCTAAATGGCATGTGGAATACTTAAGTGTCCTGTAAATGCACAGCACTGATTAAGCAAGCGGCTTTACAGAGGAGACACTGACCAGCAGTCCCAGAATCAGCTCAGCATGTGTGTAATGGAGCCCAAACGCTGACAGGGAGTGAGGGAAACAGAGAGATGCAGCTCCAGGGCGGGAACATTTGCAGTAAATCGCGCCTGGGGCTGGGAGAAGGGCTACAGGTCAGAGCCTTATCCCCTTGCTGGACTTCACCACCGGGTACTGCGGGGCCTATTGAAACAGATTTTTATGTAATCCAACCTGTGCCCCTTGCCCTGGTGGTCTATTGGGGTCCCTGTGCGGCCACAGTGTCCACGCCAGCACGCGCGGTCTGTCTTCTAGAGACCGCACCGCGGTTTTCAGCAGGTCCTGCCTAGGGGATCCTCTTACCTCCTCCCTATGATGCGGCCACGTGATCCTGAAGAGCAGCAGTGTGTGTGTGTGTGTGTGTGTGTGTGTGTGTGTGTGTGTGTGTGTGTGTGTGTGTGTGTGTGTGTGTGTGTGTGTGTGTGTGTCGTGGAGAGACCGGAGCCCTCTGCTGCAAGTACCAGGCAACCAGGGCGCGGGAGTATACAGAGCCGCTGGGGAAGGTGAGGGAGCCGCAGCATGATATGTCAGCATGACATATAGGACTTCTAAGTGCCTGTGCTGCGGCCCTTGAAGTCTTCTATCTATTTAAAAGCTCTTTTCAGGGCTGCCTAGCGCAGTCTTCCGTTAGCTGCCTGCACTGCAGGCACCAACTTACAAACTGAGCTCCAGTGCCTGAAGGCGGGGATATAGAGGAGGCGGTGCTATGCATCCTGGAAACAGTCAAAGCTTTTAGCCTGTTGGTGCCTCGGATCAAGATCCAACTCTACACCCCGATGTTATCCCCTGTGGAATACCAGTGTACCCCGCTGCAGAAATACATTCTAACAGAACTTTACGTAGTATTATTATTACTACATTTACTGCTGACTACATTTCTGTTCTTGAGATGGCTTGGATGTGCCCTGGAGAGTTTCCTTATGAGGGAATGATGATGCTTATAATCTCCCGTCACTTATTTAATCTGTGAAATACTATAACAATTATTATTTGTTGAGCCATCCTTAGTTACATTCGTTTCATTCTAAAATGTCTTCCTCATCTTCAACTATAACCTTATTATGCCTCCTAAAAAGGTTAAAAGGTGGCTAAGACTGTCTCTTAAGTTGCATTCTTTAAGCTGTCACCTTGGCCTTCCAAACCTAAGGGACCTGGGGAACCTCCTTCGGGTTCAGATTCTCCTACGTCATCTATTAGTAGCAGTGCTGCTTCCCCTTCACGGTCTATTGCTAACCCCAGATCTGTTAACGATAATGACGCACGAACAGTTGGGACTATGAAGGCCCTGCTATCAAAATGTAAAGATTAAGTAGCGGCTAGATTCTGAGCCACCCTTCAAACTTGTCAACAAAATACAGATCAACTATGAGGCAGAACTGAGCATCTCGAGACCAAAACGGAGGAGGCAGTCTGTTCCCACAATGAGCTTCTAATATCAAACGAGGCCTTAGAAATGGAGGTCAAAACACAGAGAAAAGGTCACTGATTTGGAAGACAAATTGAGAGGGAACAATCTTAAACTACATGGAGTGCCGGAGACGGTTTCCTAATAGTAGGACTACGCTGTCACTTTATTCAAGAAACTCCCGCCAATTGCAGCGACTGAGCTTCATAGAAATCAAATACACCGATTACCTAAAGCCAGTAATGCTTCTGATGATGCGCCTCGAGATGTCTTAATGAGAGTACACTTGTTTTGTTATATAAAAGAAGCTATATTGAAAGCTGCCAGACCAGCATCTAAAACAGCAGATGCTCTCAGATCTGTTCAACTGTTCGGGGCTCTTTCCAGGACCACATTGCTAAAGAGACGCTAGTTTCAACCGATAACCAGCACCCTTAGGAAAGCCAATATCCCCTACAGGTGGGGTTTCCCCACTAAATAGTTAATATCACGTGAAGGCTCCACTATATCAATCAATAACTTAGCGGATGGTATGAAGCTGTTGGAGAGATGGACCCTTCAGAGACTCCCACTACTGCCTCCCCAACCCGTAGGCTCCAGCAGGACTGGTCTACGGCGGGATTCAGTCACTAAGTAATACAAGTGTCTCCTTTGGTTTCTTTAATATAGTTCTTCTTAAGATAGTTTAACTATTTAAGTAGGCCATTGAATGTTGATTCCTTAGGGAGACTACTATTATCTAATTGCAATGTTTTCTCCATTCTCAATAACTCATTCTACAGTTAATGTTTAATGTTATATATGCTATATTATAATAATTCAATTTGTTCTTCTGTGTCCGGATGCTGGGAATTTGGCTTGCTGCCTATGGCATTTTACACTTCATAAAGGATACAATCATTAAATCTTTTGGGCTGGGAAGTGGATTGTGTGTTCGTATCCGGGCATGAAGTTGTAACTTCACTTAGTATTAAGCAGTGCGACGGGCGAGGGGCCGCTAACCCCCCCACCATTCTAATCAGTCATGGTATGACGCATGTTTTGGCCCCATGTGGGGTCAGTTTGGTCAACCTTTTTCTCTTTTTGTGTTTATTTGTACCTTTCCATATATGCCAGATTTGCTCTTACTATAATCTTGCATATGAGATTAAGTAAATTATTTTCTGTCTTGATACACAGATTAATAACTTAGTTTCTATTAATGCCCATAAGAGGAAACTTGCGTTGAATTATTTCCATAAACTACAGGCACATATTGTTGCGGTTTAAGAAACCCAGTTTAAAAAGTCATCACCTCAATACTAGATTCACACACTGTTATACAGCAAATGGCCATGAGAAAAAAAAAGCGGGTGTAGTCATCTAAAATTCTCAACACTGCTCGTTTCAGTTGTTGTCACAACTCTGATACAGAGGAAAGATATCTGATTTTAGTTGGCAAGCTGGAAAATACTGATGTTACACTTGTTTCAGGTTATGCTCCCAGTATTCAACAATTATCTTTCTGTAGGAAATTTTGTAAAACTTTACAAAGCCATGTTAAGGGAGCCTTTCTAATACTTGAGAGATTTTAATATGGTACTAGATCCGATTCTTGATAGATCTAGGCCAACTGTTTCATGTAGTGCCTTACCTCATAATTCTGCTAAAGGCTTTCGTCAATTCATTAAAAGAATATGATCTGTTTGATGTTTAGAGGTCTAAACACCCCATGGTGATAGACTTCTCATTTTATTCTCAAGTGCATAGGTCATACTCTAGAATTGATCTAGCCCTTTCGTACAAATGGACCCTAGTCTCTATCTGCAAAATAGAAATTCTACCAATGACGTGGTCAGATCATTCCCCATTAGTGTTGATCTGGGAGGTTGGAACACGGAAAGTCACACCTGGGCCATGGAGATTAGGGTTTCATATTCTCTCTCAGCCGGAGGCTCGACAAGCCATACAACAATCTTTGTCTTATTACCTTGGTGACAATGATCCTAAGGATACGTCAGTATTTAACCATTGGTGTTCCCTCAAAGCTTTGGTTAGAGGTTCAGTGATACAAATAGCTGCCAAACTAAAAAGAATATAAATGCAAATATGAACAAGCCGAAACTGAAGGGTCTTAACTTGGAGAGGGAGCACAAGGCAAATCCAGCTGATAAGGCGCTTTTTAGACTACTTCTCTTAGCCCGAGAGAAGGTAAACTCATTCTCACTAAATGAAGTTAACCGTAATTTGGCATGCCTCAATCAAAAGTTCTACGTCTTTGGCAACTAGCACAGCCGCTTATAGGGCACAATTCAGAGTTGATCGCAGCAGCAAATTTGTTAGCAGTTGGGCAAATCCAACTGCACTGCAGGGGGGGGCCAGATACAACATGTGCAGAGAAAGTTAGATTTGGGTGGGGTGTGTTCAAACTGACAACTAATTTGCAGTGTAAAAATATAGCAGCCAGTATTTACCATGCACAGAAACAAAATAACCCACCCAAATCTAACCCTCACTGCACATATTATATCTGCCACAACTGCAGTGCACATGGTTTTGTCCAACTTCTTACAAATTTGCTGCTGCGATCAACTCTACCCCCATTGGCAAGTAAATTATGGGGACGGAAAACAAGAGATCAAGTACAACACATCTATACCTCTAGAGCAGGCCTGACCAACCGGTGGTTCTCCAGCTGTTGAGAAACGACAAATCCCAGCATGCCCTGCCACAGTATTACTTTTAGGCCATGTTACGTCTGCAGCAGGGCATGCTGGGATGTGTAGTTTCACAACATCTGGAGAGCCACAGGTTGGCTAGGCCTGCTCTAGAGGGCCTTATGAAATAGCCAATGCGTTTGCTGAATATTACTCAAGTCTGTACAATCTTAAGGAAGAGTCTACTACCCCTCAACCAACATTCTTTCTTACAAACATTATCTCTTCCATCTCTAGACTCTGAAGCCTGCCTGTCTCTGAGCTCCCCTGGTCATTAGCTGAAATTGAAGCAGCTATAGACTCCTTACCTTTCGATAAAGCCCCTAGACCAGATGGCCTGCCCTCAAATTTTATTAAAGTGTTCAAAGCAGATCTGGCACACTGGTCTTTTGTGTTTAATGAATCATCAGCTGTTAAATGTTTTCTAAAAGAAATGTTGATAGCGCAGATTGTTACCATTCCTAAGACGGGGAAGTCTCTCTCCTCCGTACAGAATTATCGGGCCATAGCCTTGTTGAACACAAATGTTAAGCTTTTAGCTAAACTGATTGCTTATCGCATTTGTCCTCTTTTACCCACTATTATAAAGCCGGACCAGGTAGGGTTTGTGCCAGGCAGGTAGGCTCCGGACAACAGGGCCAATTCAGGTTGGATCGCAACGAGTGATCCAACCGGAATTTTTACAATTGCCCCGCGGGCGCATGCACATGCATTTACTGCTGACACCTTGCAGAAAATGCGAACGCCTCTGCCCGTCAATCAGGCAAGGCGTGCACGGGGAGGGTTTGGCGGCAAAACACTCAGTTTCCAGGGTGGCGATGGATGATTTTGGGGGAGCACGGCTTAAAAACGGGGGCATGATGTGGGCATGATCAGGGTGGCTGCGTAACGTCACATGTAGCCGTTGCAATCACAAAAATCACGGTGGCTTGCTAATTTGACACTTTTATGAGATGTCTACTGGATAGTACCTGAGTTCTTTCCCGATCTGTCTTCCCCCTATTACTGTTCTATGTTAGATACCTCACTCATGTTTCTGTTATTAGAATTGTTGACTGCTCATTGCGGACAGTAGTCCTACTATGTGCTAACATGCTCCAAGTTGTAATGACACTTCTAATTGTATTCGTAGGTCATTATTTTGTTTGTCATTGCGGTTATATTGCGGACACGCTGAGGATTGATATATTTGGACATGAATGGGGATTGTTTTATTTGCAAAACTAAAAATAAATAATTTATAATAAAAAAAAAAATGTCAGCGGGCCTACTGCGGGTGCAGCCAGGCGGCGCCGGGAGGTGGCTGCGCCATTTTTAGCAATCATGCCAGCGTGGTGGTGGGGGTAGGGGGGGCTGGAGTTCGGTGCATAGCATGCTGGGAAGCCCCAGCATGCAATCCAACTTAGCAGAATTTGCAATCTTTACTGAATCAGGTTGAATATGCAGAGGGTGGTTTATGTTACAGAGTACTGTGAATATAGGGATTTTTGTTTACTTACCGTAAAATCTCTTTCTCTGATTCCATCTGGGGGACGCTGCGCCATTACTTGTGGGTTAGAGGTGTGTGGTTGTGGAGTTTGGCACAGAACTATTAAAACCTGACTCCTCCCCCCTCTAACCCCTCCCATCTCCTTCCTGCCTAGCCAGCACCTCAGTTAACGTTTAGCCAAGCCAAAGGAGATAGACCGAAAACAATTAACTGGTTAAACCAGACAACATATGGGAGGGATCGCAGCGTCCCCCAGATGGAATCAGAGAAAGAGATTTTACGGTAAGTAAACAAAAATCCCTATTTCTCTTTCATCCATCTGGGGGACGCTGCGCCATTACTTGTGGGATTTCCCAAAGCAAGCAAATGAGAGGAGGGAGGCATAGACGGCATAGCCGTCCGCCAATTTTGACGCCCAACAGGGGCAGTCTCCAAACCGAAAGTGTGAGAACGGTAAAACCTTTTTAAAACGTATGCACAGACGACCAGGTCGCCGCCCTACACGACTGCTCAATAGACGCAGCCCCGCGAACATCTCAAGAAGCTCCAATAGCTGGAGTCGAAGGAGCTTGAATCGAGTCAGGAACTGAAACATTAGAAGACTCTGTGATGGTCGTAGTTACCCAACGAGTCACTGTGTACTTGGAATCCGGCCAATCTCATTTGGACGCAGCCATTAAAAACCAACAATGCATTCGTACGACGGATAGAATTCGTACGAGATAAATAAATCCGTAAGGCCCTAAGCACATCTAAGAGAGCCAATAGGAATCCTCCCCGGAAGGAGGAGGAGTAAACGCTGGAAGGACAATGTCCTGATTTTGATGAAACGCTGACACAACCTTCGGAAGGAAGGTTTTGTTCGCAGAACCACCCGATCATCATGAAAATCCAACAAGGGTGGTCTGCAAGAAAGAGCTGCCAATTTAGATGCTCATCTTTTGGAGGAAATTGTCAATCGGAAGACATTGAACGTTATATACCGCAATTGTACCGATTCCAAAGGTTGAAATGGAGGTTTCTAAAAAAAAAAAACGTAAGGACTAAGTTAAAGTCCCAGGGAGGAACAAAAAAAGGTGGCTGAATCCGAAGAACTCCCTGAAGGAACGTCTGAACTTCTGGAATGATAGCCAGTCTCCTATGAAGAAGTCTCGACCAAGTAGAAACTTGACCCCATTAGTGAAGAAGTCTGAGATCCTCATTGAGATCCTCCTGAATGCAGGATAACAGACGAGGAAACTCTAAACACATCCGGTGTTAAACCACGCTTTTCACACCAAGCAATGTAAATTCCAGAAGCCACCGGTTATCTAGCCAGAATCATCGTTTACTCAACAGGACGAGAAAAACCTTTTTCCCCTTAAAATATTGGATTCAAGAACCAAGCCGTCAAAGTCAGCCGACCCAACCTGTGTGGTGACATGGTCCTTGAATCATAAGATCTAGAGCAGAGGGGGTCGGGATGGTTCCTCGACGACCCTATTGTGCAGAAGAGTGTACCACTGTCATCGTGGCCCATCTGGGTCCACCAGAATGATTGGAAGACCTTCTCTCTGAACGCGTTGAAGCCGACGTGGAATCAGTGGAAATGGTGGAAACACATATCCCAGTTGAAAGTGCCACCGCGCCGTCAGTGCATTGATTAGAATTGCTTAAGGGTCCTGAGTACGCGACCCGTAGAGAGGAGGTTTATTGTTGAGACAAGACGCCGTCAGATCTACATCGGGCATCCCCCACCGGGCTACTAGAGTCAGAAACACCTCCTGGTGAAGCCCCCTCTCTCCCTTATGCACCGTGTGACGGCTTAAGAAAACCGCTTCCCAGGTCTCGACTCCTGGAATGTGAATCACGGATATAATCTGAACCCAATGTTTCGCCTAAGTGAGAATCTGAGCGACCGCCTTCCTGGCGGTCCAGTTTCGAGTTCCTTTATTTAAGTAACTGTCGTGGCGTTGTCGGGCTGAACCCGGACTGGATTACCCTTTACCATGGTTTGAATCCGAAGGAGTGCCTACCAGACTGCCCTCAACTCCAAGATGTTGATCTGTAACTTAGACTCGACTGTTTCAGAACGTCTGAAAGTGAGGAGTCTGAAACACCGCCCCTCAACCTCTGAGGCTTGCGTCTGTGGTGACCATCCCCCAAGAGCAAATCGTGAACGGTACCCTTTTTGGTCAAATTGGGCTGTGAAGCCACCAGCGAAGCGATCGACGAGTCTTTACAGACAAGCGGATTAGCTGTAATTCGAGATGAGGTCCTGTCCGTGAGGAAGAAACGCTTTCTGGTTGGTGGCGTCGAATAAGAATCCCAGAAATATCATTTTCTGGGAAGGAAGTAAAGACGACTGTGGAAAAGTTATTATCCATCTGAATGACTATAGAGTCTCTATCGTGAGACGCAAGTTCTGGTGAAGGATTAACTCTGACAGTCCTGATGAAAAGATCATCTAAATACGGAGTAATGCTGACACCCTGGCAACGCAGAATTGTCACCACACGGCCCATGACCTTTGTGAATACCTGAGGAGCCGTGGATAGACCAAAGGGAAGAGAAACTGAAAATGGCAAGGACCGACTGCGTATCTCAGACAAGATTGACGACCTGTCCAAATAGGAACATGCAGGTAGACGTCCTCTACGTCCACTGAAGCCAAATATTCCCCTGGTTTCATGTAGCGATAATCGAATGGATGGATTCCATTCTGAACTTTTGGGTTGAGAGATATGGATTCAAACCCTTTTGGCCGAAACGGTTTGTCCACAAGAAAAAGACCTGAGTAAAATCCCGACCTCTCTGCTGAGAGGGAACTAGAAGAATCACTCCATTTAGTAAGAGAGTGGCTGTTGCATAAAGAAGAGCTCAACGTCTGGAGGGAGCGTTTTTGGAGAGGAGTGACGAACACACGATATGGGACTGGTTCCTCGAGATGTAACATATAATCTCTGGATATGACCTCCGTCACCCACAGATCTGGTTTTGACAGGAGCCACACTTCCTTGAACTGCCGTAACCGAGCCCGAACCGTCATTGATCCCTCCAGAGATCGTTAACCTTCATGCAGTAGGTTTACTGGCTGGTCTAAGAGCCGCCTGTGTTCCTCTACCTCTGAATGCCTCTCTTCGTGGGAACCTGGAGAAAGAACGAAAGGGATGGAAACTACCTCTGTCCTGTGTACGAAAGGACCGAAACCTCGTGGTCTTCGGTCTCTGAGGAGCAAATGGAAGAAAAGGGCTCTTGCCCCCTGTAGTCTCTGAATAATCTTCTGTAATTCCGACCCAAAAAGAACTCACCTTCAAAGGGTATCGCCGTCAAGTTCTGTTCCGAGTCAGAAACGGCATTCCCAAACCCGAAATCAAAGAGACCGTCTTGCTGTCACGGTCAAGGCAGAAATACAGGATGGTAGCGCAGTAGACTCTAACAAGGTCTCATTCTTCTAATTGAATGACTTCCGATGGATCGTGGGACTGCATTCAAGATACAACCTATGCCAGCCAGTCATCCGCGGCCATGAGGACCCAAATGCTAGCTATAATTGGGAGTAGAAAATTCCTGATAAAGATAACATAGATTTAATCATTGTTTCAATCTTCCTATCTGTAGGATCTTTAAACTAAAACGTACAAACCACACAGTTTGGGACATGGTGGGAATCGAACCCACGACCTCAGTGCTCTAAGGCAGCAATGCCAAGCATCACACCAGCAGTACTGCCCATGTACAAAAAGAATAACCGTAGCTTTTGTTAAATGTGAATAGGAGCGTCTACCTTTTGGGTTTCTCAACATCTTGTATCCCCCTTATATAAATTAAAATTTATTTTGGGGCTGGGACAGGAGAATCCGACTTAAGTCAGGGCTCTTTCAAATATCCGCAAAGTGTGAATACGGGGGAAAGACAGTAACTTGTCTTTTTTTTTTATTTTTTTTTTGTGTTTTGAAAAAGGCAGAGGAAGAACCCGCCACCTCCGAACTCTGAATATTAAGAGTCTGACGGATGGCTTATATCAGAATCTAACACCTGAGCTAGTAGAAAAACTCCTCATCCTACTATCCCACTCTGGGTCTACTTCCCCATCCTCCAGTGGGAATGTTTCCAACTACTCCTCCGGAAAAGTTATAGCGGGCAACGGCTGCGGCCGTTTTGTAGCATAAGAACTGCCGGCAGAGTTAACAAATTTGTTTCGAGATTGAGCCCATATTTCGAGCCCATAGAGCTTCCACTGTAGCCATAGAGGCATAGACTGATCCGCGGAACTTTCCTGCTGGTCCGCCACAGATGCCCCAGAGCATGAAACACAGAGTACCTGCGTCCGGGCTTCCCTTTGCTAGCTATGATCCCCATAGTGAGCAGGAAAAAATAAACCACCGAGGCGGTCTTACCCTTTGTAGATTTCATAAGTAATTAATTAATTTATTTTCTTTTTTGAAACAGCAAATGCACTACAAATGAACAATAAACTCAGTAGAGTAGTCCAATACTTTGACATATACTGTTGTATATTGTAAATATACTATGAATCATACTGTGTTCAATGCATATTTTATATTGCAAAAATTACCTCCCCTAAAAGTATAGCATGACACAATGTAAATCTACAGTGAATTTATACTGTGTCCCAAAATATACTTGCTGTTAGGTGATCAGCATTTGTTGTGAGCGCTGCACGGTGTCCCCCGTACTGCCTCTGGAGAAGATGGCGGCCGGAGCCCTGCATACCTGGACGGGAGTGCGCGCGTGGTAGTGGAGGGCGGGAGTCCGTCCCTTCTTGAACAAGGAAGCGCCTGTCAGCTTCAGTAGGCGCGCTGCAGCCGAAAGTCTGCGGCTCTCGCGTGCCTCCATCCCAAGTTGTTCTGTTCAGGTAGCGAGCACAGCGTCCCCCTGTCACTGTAGATGGCGTCAGGCAAAGTGACGCGCGCGCGGGCAGAACAGAGCGGGAAGCCGTCCCTGCTCTTCTTACGCGACCAACCGGAAGTTCGGGCCGCCGCGCGTTGCTAAGTATAGCGACTGTTGCGGCGGCTTCTCCGGGATCCCCGTCCGTCCGTCCCCACAGCCCTTCAGACAGTACTGCGGCTGTATGGGTACAGGTCTCCGGCACAGCTCCCGCTGGCGGGCTTGTGCCGGGGGGGGGGGGGGGGGGGGGGGGAGGGGGGAGAGGTAAAGTAAAAATAATACTAAAATCAGTAAAATAAATAAATATTAATAAATAATAAATAATAAAAACCGTTAGGGACAGCCCAATACTGCCAGTGACAGATTGTGGCTGTCCAGTACCTCTTTGATCTGTCGTTTTTTTGTGAATCAAAAGGCCCCAGTGACCAAGGTATGGTGGCCCTTTCTGACAGCATCCTTGTTCCATTTATACCTGTCACCTGTAAACAGGGACTAGGTATAGAAAAATAAAGAAAAAATAAATAAAAATTAGGAGAAATAAAAACTGTGTCTGTACTCCACAGGCACAAAACTAAAACTGAGGTGCTGGCTAGGCAGGAAGGAGATGGGAGGGGTTAGAGGGGGAGGAGTCAGGTTTTAATAGTTCTGTGCCAAACTCCACAACCACACACCTCTAACCCACAAGTAATGGCGCAGCGTCCCCCAGATGGATGAAAGAGAAATAGTAAATTTCCTTTATTAGTTCTTTCTTTTGATGCTGAAAAAAGCGTTCGACACACTTCACTGGGGTTTTCTGCAGGCCATACTGTGCTGTTTTGGCTTTCAAGGTCGTATATTTGAGGCTATTCTTGCGCTTTACTCTTCTTCATCTGCTACAGTTTATGTTAATGGATGCCTTTCCTTAGGGTTTGATATTACTAATGGTACACGACAGGGATATCCTTTGTCACCTCTTATTTTTGCTCTGGCAATTGAGCCTCTGGATGAAAATAAGTTCATAAGGGTCTATTCATGGTCCAATTAAAATACTTCCCATAAGATTAGTCATTTTGCAGATGATATTCTCCTGTTTACTGAAACCTGAAGTCTCACTCCATCAACTAATTCGGTTTTGAAGCAGTACTCAGAAGTATCTTACTATAAACTGAATACATCCAAGACTGAAGCTCTTCCTTTTAACATTCAAGGGGAATTATTACGGGAATTAAGAGAGTATAGATATGCATGGCAACTTAAATCTCTCAAGTACTTAGGGGTTAATTTAGCTAGGGATTGTGACTTGATATATTGTAACTTTGGACCCTTAATGAAAGCCTCCAAAGAACATACTAAAGAGTGGATTCTACAGGTAGTATCTTGGTTGGGGCATATAGCAGCTTCTAAAATGGTGCTTCTACCAAACTGATGTATTTTTATTGTACTATTCCTAGACCTCTCCATAGATCTCTTTATAATAAACGTAACCAAACTCCTATTACATATATTTGGAAGGTTCTAGACCCAAGATTGATAGGAATACTGTATCTCTTCCTAAAACTAGTAGGAGGTACTGCCTTTCCAGATTTTGAAACATATCACTGATCCCTTGAAACCATGGGTGATTATTTAAAGAGCTATGACGTATCCATTTAATCTCCCAGATTTGTTATGGTTTCCCACAACATTAAATCCCTCCCAAATTAATACCTGTAAAAGCTGTGTACACTACAGTCTAAGTTTGGCACAAATTTATATCCTCTAATAAGGAGACTTTCTTACAGTCCACAGAGCTTTCTTTAAATGCTATGGCTGCTCTGATTCCAACCTTGCAATTTGACTCCTGGGCTGTATTGGGTTTAATATCCTTGCAGTATGTGATTCAGGTGGATTGTCTGGATTCTTTTTCTTCCCACCAAAGTAATGTCTCGCCCCAGGACATTAATAAATATTTACAGCTGAGACATTGGCTGCAGAGCTATGTGTCGCTGCCATTGAACAAGTTGTCCCTTCCCTCACTAATGATGTCCCGGCTCAAATTTTTGCCACAGAGGGGGAATATCTCTTGGTGGTATGAATACATGCTTTTGGAAAGGGTAAGTGGGAAGCTGCCCTCCCAAGACAAATGGGAACAAGACATTTGCAAATCCTGACTGAGGATGATTGGGACATCATTTTTAAAACTGGTTTCAAAATTTGTAAATATGTTAATCACTCTGAGCTGTATTATAAACTGGAATAGGGCCTACTTCACTCCAGAGCAGCAGTATAAGACATGGCCCTCAGTATTCCAGTTTTGACTGAGGAATTGTGGCTTTATAGGAGATATCTATCACATCTTCTGGGTATGCCCTGACTATGATTAGTGAGGTACTGAGAATTGTTGTTTCTGAAGAACCTTTAACAGCTTTATATAATTTCTACCCAGGAAAAATGTCCCAAGGTGACAGATACCTCATGGGACATATACTTCTAGCAGCCAAGGCAGCTGTCGCCCAGACACGGAGATCCCCTTTAATTAAGGGCTTCACAATGTTTTTCTAAAATCTAGGTGCCAGGATGAAAGTGTAGGAGGCCAGATCACTAACGAGCAGCTACAAAGCCCCCCTCCCCACGCAACCAACCCCCATGACCACACAATTAAGAGGGTACCTCTAGGAAAACCAGGCCATCAAAGCCACATTGCTGTGCAGCTACCCCCCTCCCTCCTTACTGAGCCGCTAACCTCCCAGACCACCAACCCCCCAAGACCTTACAACCAAGGTAGTACCCCCAGGCAGACCACCCCTCTGCAGCCACCACCCTGGGTAAACAATCCCCCATCCCCCTGTGGCCACATCACTACCCCCTCTGAAGCCACAATCCCTGGCCACAAATAGACACGGTTACCGGAGAGCTCTATGCAACTGGAATTTGGATAAAGCAGACCGTGCAGGCTGGGACGTACAGGAATAGTCAGCGCAGGCCTGGATGGACAGGCACAGCAGTCAGCATAGGCTGGAACGGACACTCAGCATATGCACACCTGTACATGAAATGGCCACCGCAATACAGGCAAGCCCAGGAATCTCCACTGGGGCAGCAAAATCTAGGGGCCATGGCGACCTGGCCCCTGGGATTTGTCGAGCCCTGCACTAATGCCTAACACTACAATTATCACAAATAAAATCCATAAGCATTATATACGGTATTCTTTATTTCCCGTTGTCTTTTGTTTTTGATGTCTTAGGGTGTTTATCTTTATACGTTTGAGAAAACAAAACCCAATAAATATTATTGTGGGGGGAAAAAAGAAAAGAAATGAAAGGCATCCAATCATTTCTGTCACTAAGAAACAGAGGATTTTAAATAAATATCTACATACCATCTCAGGATGACAGTCATTTATTGTGCAATTGTCATATTTGACAACCGATACTAAATCAAGCGCTCTGTCACTCCAATCAATATGCTGCCAGTAACATGGGGCTACTCACCCCTATTAGATTAAAAAATCAAACAAGCAACAAAGAAACTAGTGTACCAGCGCATATGGATTAGAACTAAAGATTTTTTATTAAAACACATATATATATATATAAATTTACTCATCTAATTGCTGTACGTACCACTGCATCCGGAGATCTCAATAGCCAGCTGTAACGCTCCAGGGATCCTTCACCTCTATTTATGATCCCCCAGAGATGACTGCATGATAAAGGTTAAAAGCACCAGCAGCCGGGGAGGATTTTCTTGGTGAAAGAATCCACAAATAGGAGTGGTGAGATCGTACTGCTTAATTGTCTGGCCAGACACGCTTTTAGAGGAAGCATTGATTCACTTTATTAACGGACTTTGGCTATATAAATGGGACAGCTTAAAAGCCCACATTTAGTGTGAGGAAAAACCCTATTTCATTTTTTTTCAAAAGTGACTGTTCTATAGCTACACAGAGAAGAACTGTGTGTGCTATTAAGCTTTAGTAAACATCAGAAAAGCTACATTTTAGCTACTACAGCAGGTGTTGTTAAGAATTTTAAGTGGATACAAAGTAATTTGCTATAATACATGTTGTATCCAGTTCATATGTGAATTTATTATTGTAATCGTACATTGACCGGCCGGTGGTACAAATTGCATAATATATATATATATATATGTGTGTGTGTTTTAATAAAAAAATCTTTTTAGTTCTAATCCATATGCGCTGTAACACTAATTGTCATATTTGCCTAGGGATACACAGTATAAAATATAAACCATAGCACTATATGCAACTCACCGGGCATGAGAACCTGCTCCTCTTAGCCTCTGGGTCCTCATTTGTAAGTGATGCGTTTTGGATGTTCTGGAAGAT
The DNA here is from genome assembly GCF_028390025.1 of Pseudophryne corroboree. Classification (NCBI taxonomy): domain Eukaryota; kingdom Metazoa; phylum Chordata; class Amphibia; order Anura; family Myobatrachidae; genus Pseudophryne; species Pseudophryne corroboree. The sequence continues at coordinate 440,280,713 of NC_086448.1, read as the reverse complement.
AAATATTTTTAGTTACAACAAAAGACAAGACAAAATCCTGCATTTTTAGGCATTTTCTGGCAAAAAAAAAAATCAAGACATTCAATCTCTGGTAGCAGCCTGTCCATGGATTTAACTAAGGTATGAAGTACTCCATGAGGGCAATTTAATTGCTTATTGCACCCCATCTCCCGTTGATATTCAATTATTACTTTTTATCGCGGCCAGAGAGGTTGGGTTTAGCAGAATAAAATGGCTAAATCTGTCCAAAGTGCTGGGTGTGCACACTTTTCGCACATTTCAGCTAGCCAGCTGAAATGTGTCTCCCCGTGGTTCAGTGTGCCTGACAGAGCAACAACTGAACTGCTCCGTTAGGTGCCATCTAGTGGCAGTCACAAGGAGAAACAACTGAATTCCCCCCAGTGTTCTCAACATGTGAAAGGACACGAATATTGGGAAACGGCACAGTGAATGTTTGCATTTGTGGACCAAGCAAACTGCTGAATCGAACTATGTTAACAAACACTTTAGCATAGGTACACTATAAGTATGCACATGCAATGAATGTCAGTAAAGCAAGAAATATTGTATAATATTGTATAAACTAACAAATTCCACTTCTTTCAGACAAACTCATTCCCTTATGTTGATCCCTGTTATAGTAGTAGCATATTAGGGTAATACAATGTTTTTATTAAAATGAAATTTACTTATCCTCGCAAAAAAAAAAAACTCAGTAACATGCGGAAAAAAAAAACAGTGTATTAAAAGCATATTAAAGAGTTCAGCAACTTAACACCTCACACAATCATGTTTCCAGAAAAACAAACAAACTAATAAATATGGTCACAAGTCTTCTTAATTTCAGGTGTAGTATGGTATGCGGGAGGGCTCCTGGCGACCAGCATACCGGCGCCGGGAGCCCGACCACCGGCATACCAACAGTATGGCGAGCGCAAAGGAGCCCCTTGCGGGCTCGCTACGCTATTTATTCTCCTTCAAGGGGGGTCGTGGACCCCCACGAGGGAGAATATCTGTCGGTATGCCGGGTGTCGGGATTCCGGCGCCTGGATCCCGACATTCGGCATACTGAAGACCACCGATTAATTTCACGTCTTTACTTTGGCTCAGCAGTTTAGTACCCCCCCAATTCTATAGTTCCCTTTCTTTCCTAAGTTATACATGCCTCATTTATCTAAGGGTATACAATAGTAAAGAAAATAAAACTCAGTATCCCAAACCTGTGTGTTCTCAGTTGAGCCTCGGGGAACAATTTGGCCATACATCATAAAAGCCTGAAGGAAAGGGAGAGTTATAGATGTAATGAAAATGTCTAGAATATTGATAACGTATCACAATCATGCTTCCGAAACAATTTTAACTCTGGTTGGATACTCACTTTCTTCTAAGTAAAATATTCATAGCTTTCATTTTAAAACTTTGTTACATTTCCACAAAATAACGTTTCAAAACTTATACATTACAAAAGTCCAAAACCCCAAAAATAATTTTGTACTATACAATACTGGTAGCTCACGGGCGAGGATTTACAATAGTTTTCCCTAGATTCCGGGTGATCAAATATAAGTAATGCTGAAGATGCGCTATTAGAATAAAGCGGGAACTCTTGTAATGGTGGCACATCACTGACAGCAGCTCCCATCTATTGCTCACACTAGGCTGCTTTAGCAGGGTACACCTTCACACCTATTTTGTAATTTTAAAAGAGCGCCCTGCCCTTTTACGGAGCACCATGGCAACAGCACTCCCGCATATGCAATAGATGCAGGCACTCACCTAATGTGATGTGGATCACCCTGATCCATGTCTTCACTGTGTGTGCCCAACAACTGACAGCAGAAAAGCTAACTGCGGAAGATTGGATAACATGGCCTACTGTATACTCCCCCATAGTAGCCACCCTGCTCAAGGATCCCCTCTGCTAGCTGGGCTTCTGACTGTGGCGGATGACACCAGCTACAAGCGGGCTTCCAGAAGGTCAAAAACAAACAACATAACAGTGCACAGCAATCAGATGGGCTGACATCTACCTGAACACCTCCTACTACTTGAGGCAAAATAATTTTGCAGGGATCGGGTTTGCTGGATGGACCCTAATTAGGTCGACAGGCACTAGGACGACACAAGGAAAATGGAGACATGGTTGTCAGGTCGACATGGAAAAAGGTCAACATGAGTTTTTATTTTTTTGGAGTCGTTTTCTTCGTAAAGTGACCAGGAACTTCAGTTAGTGCACCGTGTCACCTCGCCATGCTTCGGGCAAGGTGCCTGGCTGCACTCAGCACAGGTTACTGTTCCCAATCGTAGTCCATGTGGACCGTAAAGTATGAAAAAGTATTTATTTAGAAAAAAGTGAAAAACTCATGTCGACCTAATGACAATGTTGACCTTTTATAGGCGTGGACCAACAGTGGCCGAACTATTGAGTGTCGTCCTAATTGAGGTCGACCTAAGGACCATATACCAAATAATAAATGCATCCAGCATAAAGCTGCTAGACACGTACTCCACAATGGCAACAGTGAGCAAAGCACTGCTAATATCCCCCAACAGCAGAACACATTTTTTTTTCAATGTTCAAAGGAAATAAAACAAAGGCCCATACACATTAGCGACTTTGGCCTCAAAATCGTTCATTTTGACTGTTTTGAACGATTTTGAGGTTAAAGTCTACCAGTGTGTATGGGCTAGCAATAATCGACTGGCGAGGTGCTCCGTCGGCTAGTTTGACCAGCACGTTTGAAGATGATGGTTCCTTTTCCAGCCATCATCGCTCAGTATGTACGGCCACGAGCGATGATGGCTGGAAGAATTAGACTCATCATCATCTGCCCGGCGAACCTGCCCTGCTCTCGCCCGAAATCCCACTTGCTCCAGCGCCGCAGACCCGCCTTCTCCTTCCTGCTCCCTCCAGCCTGTGACCGCACAGAGAAACAGCGGCACGGATCAGTAAAGTGAGTCGCAGGCACTGCTTGAAGTTGTGAGTGACCCTGTTATATACCAATGTATATACAGTACCACTGCCCACCAATGTTTATTTAATGCTTTTTTATTTAAGCCAGTAATATATACATTGCTGGCACAGGCCAGCAATGTATATATTACTGGCACCACTGCCCACCAATGTTAATGTATAATATCTACATCAGGCATTCCCAACCACAGTCCTCAAGACACACTAACAGTGCAGGTTTTAGTGATATCAAGGCGTCAGCACAGGTGACTTAATTAGTAGGCGAGTTATTTTGATTTAACCATCTGTGCTGCAGCCTGGATATCACGAAAACCTGCACTGTTAGTGTGCCCTGAGGACCGTGGGTGGGAATGCCTGATCTACATAATATATAAATCGTGGGCCCCATTCATACACATTACGACAGCAGTGTCCCCCTTTTTACACAACAGCAGTGTCCCCCTTTTTACACAACAGCAGTGTCCCCCTTTTTATAATGGCCCATGCTATCACCCTTGGAATTCAAACCCAGACCATTATGTAAATAGCCTTTCGAATGAAAGATTTTTAGCAAAGTCTTTCGCCTCCTGAAAGTATCTTGCTCTTTGGGAAAATAGCTCAGTGTTTATGCATTACTTTGGGTGAAAGATAATAAGAATTTACTTACCGATAATTCTATTTCTCGGAGTCCGTAGTGGATGCTGGGGTTCCTGAAAGGACCATGGGGAATAGCGGCTCCGCAGGAGACAGGGCACAAAAAAGTAAAGCTTTTACCAGATCAGGTGGTGTGCACTGGCTCCTCCCCCTATGACCCTCCTCCAGACTCCAGTTAGGTACTGTGCCCGGACGAGCGTACACAATAAGGGAGGCAATTTGAATCCCGGGTAAGACTCATACCAGCCACACCAATCACACCGTACAACTTGTGATCTAAACCCAGTTAACAGTATGATAACAGAAAGAGCCTCTTAAAGATGGCTCCTTAACAATATAACCCGAATTTGTTAACAATAACTATGTACAGTATTGCAGATAATCCGCACTTGGGATGGGCGCCCAGCATCCACTACGGACTCCGAGAAATAGAATTATCGGTAAGTAAATTCTTATTTTCTCTATCGTCCTAAGTGGATGCTGGGGTTCCTGAAAGGACCATGGGGATTATACCAAAGCTCCCAAACGGGCGGGAGAGTGCGGATGACTCTGCAGCACCGAATGAGAGAATTCCAAGTCCTCTTTTGCCAGGGTATCAAATTTGTAGAATTTTACAAACGTGTTTTCCCCCGACCACGTAGCTGCTCGGCAGAATTGTAATGCCGAGACCCCTCGGGCAGCCGCCCAAGATGAGCCCACCTTCCTTGTGGAATGGGCCTTAACAGATTTAGGCTGTGGCAGGCCTGCCACAGAATGAGCAAGTTGAATTGTGTTACAAATCCAACGAGCAATCGTCTGCTTAGAAGCAGGGGCACCCAACTTGTTGGGTGCATATAGTATCAACAGCGAGTCAGATTTTCTGACTTCAGCCGTCCTTGAAATGTATATTTTTAAGGCTCTGACAACGTCCAACAACTTGGAGTCCTCCAAGTCGCCAGTGGCCGCAGGCACCACAATAGGTTGGTTCAGGTGAAACGCTGATACCACCTTAGGGAGAAAATGCGGACGAGTCCTCAGTTCTGCCCTATCCGAATGGAAGATTAGATAAGGGCTTTTATAAGATAAAGCCGCCAATTCAGATACTCTCCTGGCGGAAGCCAGGGCCAGTAACATAGTCACTTTCCATGTGAGATATTTAAAATCCACCTTTTTCAATGGTTCAAACCAATGGGATTTGAGGAAATCTAAAACTACATTTAGATCCCACGGTGCCACCGGAGGCACCACAGGAGGCTGTATATGCAGTACTCCTTTAACAAAAGTCTGTACCTCAGGAACTGAGGCCAATTCTTTTTGGAAGAATATTGACAGGGCCGAAATTTGAACCTTAATAGATCTCAATTTGAGACCCCTAGACAATCCTGATTGTAGGAAATGTAGGAAACGACCCAGTTGAAATTCCTCCGTCGGAACACTCCGATCCTCGCACCACGCGACATATTTTCGCCAAATGCGGTGATAATGTTTCGCGGTGACTTCCTTCCTTGCCTTAATCAAGGTAGGAATGACTTCTTCTGGAATGCCTTTCCCTTTTAGGATCTGGCGTTCAACCGCCATGCCGTCAAACGCAGCCGCGGTAAGTCTTGAAAGAGACAGGGACCCTGTTGTAGCAGGTCCCTTCTCAGAAGTAGAGGGCACGGGTCGTCCGTGACCAACTCTTGAAGTTCCGGGTACCAAGTCCTTCTTGGCCAATCCGGAGCCACTAGTATTTCTTACTCCTCCTCACCGTATAATCTTCAATACCTTTGGTATGAGAGGCAGAGGAGGAAACACATATACTGATTTGTACACCCAAGGTGTTACCAGTGCGTCCACAGCTATTGCCTGTGGATCTCTTGACCTGGTGCAATACTTGTCCAGTTTCTTGTTGAGGCGAGACGCCATCATGTCTACCATTGGTCTTTCCCAACAGTTTATTAGCATGTGGAAGACTTCTGGATGAAGACCCCCCTCTCCCGGGTGAATATCGTGTCTGCTGAGGAAGTCTGCTTCCCAGTTGTCCACGCCCGGGAAGAACACTGCTGACAGTGCTATTACGTGATTCTCCGCCCAGCGAAGAATCTTGGCAGCTTCTGCCATTGCACTCCTGCTTCTTGTGCCGCCCTGTCTGTTTACATGGGCGACCGCCGTGATGTTGTCCGACTGAATCAACACCGGTTTTTGCAGGAGTGGTTCCGCCTGGCTTAGAGCATTTTAGATTGCTCTTAGTACCAGAATGTTTATGTGAATAGACTTTTCCAGGTTCGTCCATACCCCCTGGAAGTTTCTTCCTTGTGTGACTGCTCCCCAACCTCTCAGGCTGGCGTCCGTGGTCACCAGGATCAAATCCTGTATGCCGAATCTGCGGCCCTCCAATAGATGAGCCTTTTGCAACCACCACAGAAGATATACCCTTGTCCTTGGCGACAGGGTTATTCGCAGGTGCATCTGAGGATGCGACCCTGACCATTTGTCCAACAGATCCCTTTGGAAAATTCTTGCATGGAATCTGCCGAATGGAATTGCTTCGTAAAAAGCCACCATTTTTCCCAGGACTCTTGTGCATTGATGTACAGACACCTTTCCTGGTTTTAGGAGGTTCCTGACAGGTCGGATAACTCCTTGGCTTTTTCCTCGGGAAGAAAAACCTTTTTCTGAACCGTGTCCAGAATCATCCCTAGGAACAGCAGACGTATCGTCGGAAAACAGCTGCGATTCTTGGAATATTTAGAATCCAGTCGTGCCGTCGAAGAACTACTTTAGATAGTGCTCTTCCGACCTCCAACTGTTCTCTGGAACTTGCCCTTTTTAGGTCGTGCAAGTAAGGGATAATTTAGATGCCTTTTTTCTTTGAAGAAACATCTTTTCGGCCATTACCTTGGTAAAAAGGCCCGGGGTGCCGTGGATAATTCAAACGGCATCGTCTGAAACTGATATTGACAGTTCTGTACCACGAACCAGAGGTACCCTTGATGAGAAGGACAAATTTTGGACATGGAGGTAATCCTTGATGTCCAGGGACACCATATAGTCCCCTTTTTTCCGGTTCGCTATCACTGCTCTGAGTGACTTTATCTCGATTTGAACCTTTTATGTAAGTGTTCAAAACATTTTAGATTTAGACTATGTGTCACCAAGCCGTCTGGCTTCAGTACCACAATATAGTGTGGAAAAATAATACCCTTTTCCTTGTCGTAGGAGGGGTACTTTGATTATCACCTGCTGGATATACAGCTTGTGAATTGTTTCCAATGCTGCCTCCCTGTCGGAGGGAGCCGTTGGTAAAGCAGACTTCAGGAAGCTGCGAGGAGAAGATGTCTCGACTCTCCAATCTTTACCCCTGGGATAATACTCGTACGATCTAGGGGTCAACTTGCGAGTGATCCCACTGCGCCCTGAGACTCTTGAGACTACCCCCCCACCTTGAGTCCGCTTGTACGGCCCCAGCGTCATGCTGAGGACTTGGCAGACGCGGTGGAGGGCTTCTTTTCCTGGGAAAGGGCTGCCTGCTGCAGTCTACTTCCCTTACCTCTATGTCTGGGCAGATATGACTGGCCTTTTGCCTGCATGCCCTCATGGGAAAGGAAAGATTGAGGCTGAAAAGACGGTGTCTTTTTTAGCTGAGATGTAACTTGGGGTAAAAAAGGTTGGATTTCCCAGCTGTTGCTGTGGTCCCCAGGTCCGATGGACCGACCCCCAAATAACTCCTTCCCTTTATACAGCAATACTTCCATCTGCCGTATGGGATCTGTATCACCTGACCACTGTCGTGTCCCTGACATCTTCTGGGAGATATGGACAACGCACTTATCTTGATGCCAGAGAGCAAATATCCCTCTGTGCATCTCACATACATATATATAGAATGCATCCTATTAAATGCTCTACATGAATAAAATATTTTCAGTCAGGGAATCCGACCAAGCCAACCCAGCACTGCATCTCCAGGCTGATGGCGATCGCTGGTCGCAGTATAACCACCGTATGTGTGTATATACTTTTTAGGATATTTTTCCAGCTTCCTATCAGCTGGCTCCTTGAGGGCGGCCGTATCTGGAGACGGTAACGCCACTTGATAAGCGTGTGAGCGCCTTATCACCCTAAGGGGTGTTTCCCAACGTACCCTAATTTCTGGCGGGAAAGGGTATAACGCCAATATTTGCTATCGGGGTAACCCTACGCATCATCACACACTTCATTTTATTTTATCTGATTCAGGAAAAACTACAGGTAGTTTTTTCACTCCCACATAATACCCTTTCTTGTGGTACTTGTAGTATCAGAAACACGTAACACCTCCTTCATTGCCCTTAACGTGTGGCCCTAATGAGAAATACGTTTGTTTATTCACCGTCGACACTGTATTCAGTGTCCGTGTCTGTGTCTGTGTCGACCGACTGAGGTAAATGGGCGTTTTTAAAACCCCTGACGGTGTTTCTGAGACGCCTGGACCGGTCCTAATAGATTGTCGGCCGTCTCATGTCGTCAACCGACCTTGCAGCGTGTTGACATTCTCACGTAATTCTCTAAATAAGCCATCCATTCCGGTGTCGACTCCCTAGAGAGTGACATCACCATTACAGGCAATTTCTCCGCCTCCTCACCAACATCGTCCTCATACATGTCGACACACACGTACCGACACACAGCACACACACCGGGAATGCTCTGACAGAGGACAGGACCCACTAGCCCTTTGGGGAGACAGAGGGAGAGTCTGCCAGCACACACCAAAAACGCTATAATTATATAGGGACAACCTTATATAAGTGTTTCTCCCTTATAGCATCTTTTATATATATACAATATCGCCAAAATCAGTGCCCCCCCTCTCTGTTTTAACCCTGTTTCTGTAGTGCAGTGCAGGGGAGAGCCTGGGAGCCTTCTCTCCAGCTTTTCTGTGAGAGAAAATGGCGCTGTGTGCTGAGGAGATAGGCCCCGCCCCTTTTTCGGCGGCCTCGTCTCCCGCTATTTTTGAAGTTAGGCAGGGGTTAAATATCTCCATATAGCCTCTGTGGGCTATATGTGAGGTATTTTTTGCCTCTAATAAGGTTTTTATTTGCCTCTCAGAGCGCCCCCCCCAGCGCTCTGCACCCTCAGTGACTGTTGTGTGAAGTGTGCTGAGAGGAAAATGGCGCACAGCTGCAGTGCTGTGCGCTACCTTTATGAAGACTCAGGAGTCTTCAGCCGCCGATTTTGGACCTCTTCTCTCTTCAGCGTCTGCAAGGGGGCCGGCGGCGCGGCTCCGGTGACCATCCAGGCTGTACCTGTGATCGTCCCTCTGGAGCTAGTGTCCAGTAGCCAAGCAGCAAATCCACTCTGCACGCAGGTGAGTTCACTACTTCTCCCCTAAGTCCCTCGTTGCAGTGATCCTGTTGCCAGCAGGACTCACTGTAAAGTAAAAAACCTAAGCTAAACTTTCTCTAAGCAGCTCTTTAGGAGAGCCACCTAGATTGCACCCTTCTCGTTCGGGCACAAAATCTAACTGGAGTCTGGAGGAGGGTCATAGGGGGAGGAGCCAGTGCACACCACCTGATCTGGTAAAAGCTTTACTTTTTTGTGCCCTGTCTCCTGCGGAGCCGCTATTCCCCATGGTCCTTTCAGGAACCCCAGCATCCACTTAGGACGATAGAGAAATATATTTCACAGATGTTGTCAAAGTCTATTGAAATGAAAATCTCCTAGTGTGTATGGGCCTTAAAAATTAGATGTGCCCTTTTAACCACTTAACGTATTTTTTAAAATAATTACATTATACGATGCACATATGCAGAACGGACCTGCTTGTCAAAAAAAGGGGGGTCACAGTGGGGTGGTGCAGTCGCATGAGATCTGACCATGCCAGTTAAGTGGTTAAACCATACTTGCCTACCTGACCCTCTCCATGAGGGAGAAAATGCTCTGTTCCTGGAAATGTATGATTGCCATCTCCTGTGGTGAGCTAATTAATTGATAATAAAGGTATTTCACCACAGGTGATGGCAATCATACATTACCAGGAAAGTCCAGGAACAGAGCATTTTCGCCCTCATGGAGAGGGTCAGGTAGGCAAGTATGGGTTAAACTTGTGCATTATGGAAAACAATTGTTCTAGCAAACAAGATGTAATCACTACCTGCTCCTAATCCTGATAGTAGGCAGAGATGCTGGGAATGGCGGGCACTGCACGCACGTGGTACCTGTAACAAGGGGACACAGCACAGCAATATAATTACGTGTACGAGGAAACATGTAACATGTGCAGAGAACGCGACGGGGAGTGTAGGAGCTGATGTGCGGGTTACTAGTGTACGTGCCCAGGGGTAAGAGGTGGTGACGGCGTATATAGGATCTCACCCCAGCAGCTCGGAAATCAGGCGTCACAAAGCAACAACACATCACCATACATACATACATACACGGAACAGACACAGCGTCTCGCTCTGTGTCGCACTACAAGATCCTCGTACAACCGACCCGGATGCGATTTACAAAAGCACTTCCTGTAGTCAGTGGTTCCCAGCGCCTCTACTACGTACATAGCGCACACACGCCACACAGTACCAGGGCCGAGCCTATTGGTTCATTTTAGAAGTACAGTTAGAGAACAGCGCTGCGATTGGCTGTTTAGTAAAATAAACGGACACTAGAGGGACACAGGAATGCTTAATATATGTCCTCATTGGGCGGAACCATTTGTGTTTGTGATCCTCTTTCGTTCATTGTCAAGTGTCTCATGTGAAATGGACGCCAACGTCCGGTCTATTGTTCCAGGGTAGATGCTAGAATCAAGTGGGCTAAGGGACCTTTTCCGTCTGGGGAGGAGTTACGACACAAGGGGGAGGAGCTAGGCCAGCGGGATAGTTCCTCTACTATCCACGCCACCAACTATTACCTTTAGTAATCAGGTGGCGAGCGAAGCGGAGCGAGCCACCGAGCCCGAAGCGTGGCGAGCGTACTTTTCGTGTACCCTGTTCGCCCGTAGCTCCTCCCCCTGGTGACGTGTCTCCTCCCCTAGCTACGTCAGAAGGTCCCTTCTCCCACTCCGAAATAGAATCAACCCCTAGCACCGCCGCTATTTTTGCAGGAGATAATGGCATGAGTCAGCTGGTAGCTCTGCTAATGTCGGGCGCCTTTTGTTTATAAAAATGCATCTTATTTGCATTACTATGTGGCTAGGATGCACATGTAGCTTCTGCTGATTAAAATGATATGCAGCATGCCTATATTCTGTGTGACTGCGGCTGTATCTGCATATGAAATGCTATATTACAGTGGTTTCCAGGACTACACTGCAACGTAGCATTTTGTATGCAGATACAGCCGCAGTCACACACAGAAGATAGCATGCCGCATATCATTTTAATCAGCAGAAGCTGCTGGTGCCCCTAAGCATACCAAATGCCCTAGGCAACTGCCTAGTTTGCCTATGCCTAAGGCCGGCTCTGGTTGGATGGTACTGTACATCATCTCTCTCCACTTTATCTTTCTCAAGGCTTATTACATGGACCTCATGGTCATCAATGGAAGAGTTTTGAACTTTAACTGTTTAACATTCTTATACAGTTATGGTGCCCATACACTTGTGCGATGCCCCGCATCGCACCAGCAGTTCAGTCTGCCAAAGTGATCGCATAGTAGTCACGTGATGAGAACGTCACTGCCGAGTAGGAGCAATCTCTGGCCACTCCCGGCGGGTGCCCATCGCACATCGCAGTGCGATATAATGCAGTGTGTTTTAAAAAACACATGCGATCGCACTGTGATGCGATTAATATTATGTGCAGCACATACTATCATGAGACGCGATATTCGAGCAGCGTGCCCGCGCATCGCGTTGCATGGTTACCTTAAATGTGCATACAATCCTTCGATTTCTCTCGGATGCGGTTGAAATCGAAGGATTGTATGCCATATTATACAAGTTTATGGACAGCATTAGTTCTAACTTATCCTACTGTTGGGGAGATGTACTAACTGATAGATTTCACAAAGTACTAGCCAATCAGCTCCTAACTGCCATATTACAGGCTGGGTTTGAAAAATGAAAGTTAAGAGCTGGTTGGTTGGTAGTTTATCACTGTGGAATGTGTCACTTTTCAAGGCTTAGTACATCTGGCACCCTGTCCTTTAAACCAGAACACTAATGAATTACACAGGTTTTGTGGCTGGCTTACTTCAAGCCTGCATTTCATCTGGTTTTAATCAGCCACAGAACCTGTGTAATACATTAGCGTCCAGGTTTAGGTATAGTATGGTAAATCTAGTTAATTCTGTTTTCAATGCATGTGACACACCGAGTGATACAAGTAATATTGTTTTAATAAGAATTACCATATATTATAGAGCAGGTATAGGCATCCGATGGTACTCCAGCTGCTATGGGGCAACAGATCCCAACATGCCCTGCCACAGTTTTTTTGTTAGGGCATGCTAAAACAGTGGTGGGACATGCTGGGACATTTAGTTCCTCAGCAGCTGGAGTGCCACAGATTGTCGACCCTGTTATAGAGAACTATGGATTCAACCCACCATTTCCTGCTGAAGAGCTGTAGTATTGACTTACAGTAGCCGGGGTTGATATTTATTCCTAATGTCTGCATTTTCCTTTATCAAATTTGGGACTGTGTTTCATAAATAAAATATATATTTTACAGGAATGGCTTTAAAAATTTGCAATTTATAAATACTCAATATTTTGATACATTTCTTTCAGCAGCACTGCTTCAAAGCCCAGCATTTTGTGCCATTGTGTTAAAGAAAGATGCTACTATTAGGTCAAGTACTTCTTGTATTGTTTATCGTGAACAAGTCATGGAGTGGTATGTCAGTGTCACAGAGGATTCCTGGTCCACTGTACGCATTCGCCAGTACCAGGGCTGGATTATAGGAGGGGCAACAGTGCTGGTCAGCCCAGGGCCCCCACACTTTGTCTCTGAAAATCATCCACTGCTATTAACATAAAACCGGAAGTACAGCATTTAGCTGCTCTCTCCGTTCGCTTCCTCTTCGGCAGCTCAACTGTTCTCTAATAGTGGCTGTCTGTACAGTCAGTCTTGTAGGTTAATGATGTGAAATCCCCCGAGACATTGTCTGTCAAGAGCTGCTGTGATGCAGAAGAATAGCTGAGTGACTGAGGGGTCTATGTACTAAGCCTTGGAGAGAGATAATGTACCAACCAAGCAGCTCCTAACTGTCATTTTTCAAACACAGCCTGTACTATGGCAGTTAGGAGCTGATTGGCTGGTACTCTAGCTTTATAAACTTTATCTCTCTCTAAGGCTTAGATAGTACATAAACCCCTGAGTCAGACTCTAAGGTACCATTTTACTCATTCAGGGGCAGATGTATTAACCTGGAGAAGGCATAAGGAAGTGATAAACCAGTGATAAATGCAAGGTGATAAACGCACCAGCCAATCAGCTCCAATATGTCAATTAACAGGAGCCGATTGGCTGGTGCGTTTATCACCTTACATTTATCACTGGTTTATCACTTCCTTATGCCTTCTCCAGGTTAATACATCTGCGCCTCAGTTCCTAAGAGTGTCTTTGAATCTATTCTATTATACATTTTTCTCTAACGTCCTAGAGGATGCTGGGGACTCCGTAAGGACCATGGGGATAGACGGGCTCCACAGGAGACATGGGCACTTTAAGAAAGACTTTGGATCTGGGTGTGCACTGGCTCCTCCCTCTATGCCTCTCCTCCAGACCTCCGTTTGATACTGTGCCCAGTGGAGACTGGGTGCTTTCAGGGAGCTCTCCTGAGTTTCCTGTCAGAAAGTATTTTAGTTAGGTTTTTTATTTTCAGGGAGCCTGCTGGCAACAGACTCCCTGTATCGAGGGACTGAGGAGAGAGAAACAGACCTACTTCTCTGAGTTTCAAGGCTCTGTTTCTTAAGCTACGGGACACCATTAGCTCCAGAGGGATTGGTATGCAGTTCTCACCCTCGCCGTCCGTCCCAGAGCCGCGCCGCCGTCCTCCTCGCAGAGCCGGAAGATAGAAGCCGGGTGAGTATGAGAAGAAAAGAAGACTTCAGAGGCGGCAGAAGACATCTTGATCTTCATAGAGGTAATGCACAGCAGTGAAGCTGTGCGCCATTGCTCCCATTCACCTCACACACATCTGTCACTGTAAGGTTGCAGGGCGCAGGGGGGGCGCCCTGGGCAGCAATATAAACCTCTCCTGTGGCAAAAGTACATATATACATGTACAGCTGGGCACTGTACATGTATATAAAGAGCCCACGCCATGTTTTTAAGAATTTTGAGCGGGACAGAAGCCCGCCGCAGAGGGGGCGGGGCTTCTCCCTCAGCACTCACCAGCGCCATTTTCTCCACAGCACAGCGCTGAGAGGAAGCTCCCCGGACTCTCCCCTGCTTACTCACGGTGACAGAGGGTTTTCAAGAGGGGGGGGGGGGGGGCACATAATTGGTGCATATACATACATAAAGGCGCTACTGGGTAAACATTCTGTGTTTTTCCTGGGTCATATAGCGCTGGGGTGTGTGCTGGCATACTCTCTCTCTGTCTCTCCAAAGGGCCTGGTGGGGAACCTGTCTTCAGAAAAGAGCTTCCCTGTGTGTGTGTGGTGTGTCGGTACGCAAGTGTCGACATGTCTGAGGTTGAAGGCTCACCTAAGGAGGAGGGCGAGTGTATGAATGTAAGGTCTCCGTCGGCAGCGCCGACACCTGACTGGTTGGATATGTGGAATGTTTTAAGTGCTAATGTAAATTTATTGCACAAAAGATTAGACAAAGCTGAGGCTAGGGAACAGTCAGGGAGTCAAACCATGTCTGTCCCAATGTCGCCGGGACCTTTGGGGTCTCAGAAGCGCACACTATCCCAAATAGTTGACACAGATACCGACACGGATTCAGACTCCAGTGTCGACTACGATAATGCAAAATTACAGCCAAAAGTGGCTAAATGTATTCGATATATGATTATTGCAATAAAAGATGTTTTGCATATCACAGAGGAACCCCCTGTCCCTGACACGAGGGTACACATGTATAAAGGAAAGAAGCCTGAGGTCACCTTTCCATCCTCACATGAGCTGAACGAATTATGCGAAAAAGCTTGGGAAACTCCAGACAAAAAACTGCAGATTCCCAAAAGGATTCTTAAGGCGTATCCTTTCCCGCCAAAGGACAGAATATGGTGGGAATCCTCCCCTAGGGTAGACAAAGCATTGACACGCTTATCAAAAAAGATAGCTCTGCCATCCCAAGATACGACCACCCTCAAGGATCCTGCTGACCGCAAGCAGGAGGTTACCTTGAAGTCCATTTACACACATTCTGGTACGATACTCAGACCGGCAATTGCGTCGGCCTGGGTTTGTAGTGCTGTAGCAGCAATGACAGATTCCTTATCAGCGGAAATTGAGACCCTAGATAAGGATACCATTTTAATGACCCTAGGGCATATAAAAGATGCTGTCTTATATATGAGGGATGCTCAAAGAGACATTAGTTTACTGGGTTCCAGAATAAACGATATGTCTATTTCTGCTAGGCGAGTCTTATGGACCCGACAGTGGACAGGTGATGCCGACTCAAAGAGGCATATGGGGTTTTTACCTTACAAGGGTGAGGAATTATTTGAGAAGGCCTCTCGGACCTCGTCTCCACAGCTACGGCAGGTAAATCGAATTTTTTGCCTTATGTTCCCTCACAACCTAAGAAAGCGCCTCATTATCAAATGCAGTCCTTTCGTTCAAATAAAAGCAAAAGAGTACGTGGATCGTCCTTTCTTGCCAGAGGTAAGGGCAGAGGGAAAAAGCTGCACAACACAGCTAATTCCCAGGAACAGAAGTCTTCCCCGGCCTCTGCAAAATCCACCGCATGACGCTGGGGCTCCCCTGAGGGAGTCTGCTCCAGTGGGGGCACGTCTTCGACTTTTCAGCCACATCTGGTTTCACTCACAGGTGGATCCCTGGGCAATACAAATTGTTTCTCAGGGATACAAGCTGGAATTCGAAGAGGTGCCCCCTCGCCGGTTTTTCAAATCGGCGCTACCGACTTCTCCCCTAGAAAGGGAGATAGTGTTACATGCGATTAAATTGTGTCTTCAACAAGTGGTGGTCGAGGTTCCCCTGCTTCAAAGAGGGAAGGGATACTACTCAACTCTGTTTGTGGTCCCGAAACCGGACGGTTCGGTCAGACCCATTTTGAATTTAAAATCCCTGAACCTTTACTTAAAACGGTTCAAGTTCAAAATGGAATCGCTCAGAGCGGTCATCGCCAGCCTGGAAGGGGGAGATTTTATGGTATCTCTGGACATAAAGGATGCATACCTGCATGTTCCCATATATCCTCCTCATCAGGCGTACCTGAGATTTGCGGTACAGGATTGTCATTACCAATTTCAGACGTTGCCATTTGGGCTTTCCACGGCCCCGAGGATTTTCACCAAGGTAATGGCGGAAATGATGGTGCTCCTGCGCAAGCAGGCTGTCACAATTATCCCATACTTAGACGATCTCCTCATAAAAGCGAGATCACGGGAGAAGTTGCTGAACAGCGTATCACTTTCACTGAAGGTGTTACAGCAACACGGCTGGATTCTCAATATTCCAAAGTCGCAGCTGAATCCTGCGTCTCGTTTGACCTTCTTGGGCATGATTCTGGACACAGACCAGAAAAGGGTTTTTCTTCCAACAGAAAAAGCTCAAGAACTCATGACTCTGGTCAGGAACTTATTGAAGCCAAAACAGGTGTCAGTGCATCACTGCACTCGAGTCCTGAGAAAAATGGTGGCATCATACGAAGCCATTCCCTTCGGCAGGTTCCATGCGAGGACCTTCCAATGGGACCTACTGGACAAGTGGTCCGGGTCACATCTACAAATTCATCAGCGGATCACCCTGTCCCCCAGAGCCAGGATATCTCTCCTGTGGTGGCTGCAGAGTGCTCACCTCCAAGAGGGCCGCAGATTCGGCATTCAGGACTGGATCCTGGTGACCACGCACGCGAGCCTCCGAGGTTGGGGAGCAGTCACACAGGGAAGAAATTTCCAAGGTCTTTGGTCAAGTCAAGAGACTTGTCTCCACATCAACATCCTGGAACTGAGGGCCATATACAACGCCCTACGTCAAGCGGAGGCATTACTTCGCGACTAACCAGTTCTGATCCAGTCAGACAACGTCACCGCAGTAGCTCATGTAAACCGCCAAGGCGGCACAAGGAGCAGAGTGGCGATGGCGGAACCCACCAGAATTCTTCGCTGGGCGGAGAATCATGTAAGCGCACTGTCAGCAGTGTTCATTCCGGGAGTGGACAACTGGGAAGCAGACTTCCTCAGCAGACACGACTTACATCCGGGAGAGTGGGCACTTCATCAGGAAGTCTTCGCGCAGATTACAAGTCAGTGGGGACTGCCCCAAATAGACATGATGGCGTCCTGTCTCAACAAAAAGCTACAAAGGTATTGCGCCAGGTCAAGAGACCCTCAGGCGGTAGCTGTGGACGCCCTAGTGACACCGTGGGTGTTCCGGTCGGTCTATGTATTTCCTCCTCTTCCTCTCATACCCAAGGTGTTGAGAATAATAAGAAAAAGAGGAGTGAGAACAATCCTCATTGTTCTTGATTGGCCACGAAGATCCTGGTATCCGGATCTGCAGGAGATGCTCACAGAAGATCCGTGGCATCTTCCTCTAAGACAGGACCTGTTGCAACAGGGGCCCTGTCTGTTCCAAGACTTACCGCGGCTGCGTGTGACGGCGTTGCGGTTGAACGCCGGATCCTAGCGGAAAAAGGTATTCCGGATTAGGTCATTCCTACACTAATAATGACATCAAAACATTATCACAGAATATGGCGAAAATATGTTTCTTGGTGTGAGGCCAGGAATGCTCCTACGGAACAATTCCATCTGGGCCGTTTTCTTCACTTCCTACAAACTGGAGTGAATTTGGGCCTAAAATTAGGATCTAATAAGGTTCAGATTTCGGCCTTATCCATTTTCTTTCAAAAGGAATTGGCCTCTCTCCCAGAAGTACAGACGTTTGTGAAGGGAGTACTGCATATTCAGCCTCCTTTTGTACCTCCGGTGGCGCCTTGGGACCTTAACGTGATGTTAAGTTTCCTTAAGTCACATTGGTTTGAACCACTTAAAACGGTGGAGTTGAAATATCTCACTTGGAAGGTGGTCATGTTGTTAGCCTTGGCTTCGGCTAGGCGAGTTTCGGAATTAGCGGCTTTATCACATAAAAGCCCCTATCTGGTTTTATATGGATAGGGCGGAATTGCGGACCCGTCCTCAATTCCTACCTAAAGTGGTCTCATCTTTTCATATGAACCAACCTATTGTCGTGCCTGTGGCTACGTGTGACTTGGAGGATTCCGAGTCCCTTGATGTAGTCAGGGCTTTGAAAATTTACGTGGCCAGAACGGCTAGAGTCAGGAAGACAGAAGCACTGTTTGTCCTGTATGCAGCCAACAAGGTTGGCGCTCCCGCTTCAAAGCAGGCTATTGCTCGCTGGATCTGTAACACGATTCAGCAGGCGCATTCTATGGCAGGATTGCCGTTACCAAAATCGGTTAAGGCCCATTCCACTAGAAAGGTGGGCTGTTCTTGGGCGGCTGCCCGAGGGGTCTCGGCACTACAGCTGTGCCGAGCTGCTACTTGGTCGGGGTCAAACACCTTTGCAAAGTTCTATAAGTTTGATACTCTGGCTGAGGAGGACCTCCTGTTTGCTCAATCGGTGCTGCAGAGTCATCCACACTCTCCCGCCCGTTTGGCAGCTTTGGTATAATCCCCATGGTCCTTACGGAGTCCCCAGCATCCTCTAGGACGTTAGAGAAAATAAGATTTTAAACCTACCGGTAAATCTTTTTCTCGTAGTCCGTAGAGGATGCTGGGCGCCCGTCCCAAGTGCGGACTACTTCTGCAAGGCTTGTATATAGTTATTGCTTACATAAGGGTTATGTTATAGTTTCATCGGTTTTGGACCAATGCTATGTTGTTTTTTCATACTGTTAACTAGATAGTATATCACAAGTTATACGGTGTGGCTGGTATGAATCTTGCCCTTGGATTAACTAAAATCCTTTCCTCGTACTGTCCGTCTCCTCTGGGCACAGTTTCTCTAACTGAGGTCTGGAGGAGAGGCATAGAGGGAGGAGCCAGTGCACACCCAGATCCAAAGTCTTTCTTAAAGTGCCCATGTCTCCTGCGGAGCCCGTCTATCCCCATGGTCCTTACGGTGTCCCCAGCATCCTCTACGGACTACGAGAAAAAGATTTACCGGTATGTTTAAAATCTTTTTTTTTTTTTTTTTATCGCATCACTACACTATCAGTTTGATAATTTTATTGATCCAATAGGTGCCCCCACAAGTTTGTTCCCCTGGGGCCCCCACAGACCTTAATCTGACCCTGACTCTGCTAACTATAGCAGTGGTGAACAGAACATACTGATATTGCCAATTGGCACGGTGGAATATAGCTTCAAATAAGTGCTGTGATGCCCGAATGGGGAGTGGGTGGTATCAAATCCACTGTTGTTTCTTCAAGTAGGAGCTATAAGAAGAACAGGTGGGTGCCAAGTGTGGTATGAATAAAACAAATAAATATCGAACTGCACCTGATGGCATTATTATGAAAACGTATATCTGCTGTTTGAAAAATGACATGAAGCTTCTCTTGTACAATAGCAATAATTGAATTCCATAGATTATACATAAACAAATAGAAATAAATCTAATGATAATACAGATCGGTCATATGTCTAAAAACATTCAGTGTGCTATGTGCCACGTTAATCACTAAAAGATGTTCTTATTCACACCTGTTAAAAAAAGGTTAATAGCAGGGGCGTAATTAGAACTGTGTTGACCCCATAGCAAAATCTTGAAAGGGCTCCCATCTCCCCTTGTCACTACAATGCGGCTTAGGGGAGCAAGAGAAAGAGTGCGAGGGGAGTGAGAGAGAGACAAAGAGGGTGTCGGGGGAGAAAGAGGTAGAGGAGCGAGAAAGAGAGAGGAGGGATTCATGGAAAAAGAGAAAGAAAGAGGAGCAATAGAGAGATAGGTTGTCCGGGAGAAAGAAAGGGATGAGAGGGGAGACACAGGGCATCAGGGAGAGAGAGAGGGGGGGTGTTAGAGAGGTGGGAGGAGCAAGAGAGGGAGGCGAGCAAGCCGGAGCTAGTGAGAGAGAGTGTGTCAGGAAGGGAGGAAATGAGAAAGAGAGGGTAATGAGAGCGTCAGTAAGAGACAGAGGGAGGGATAATGGGTGTCAAGGAGAGAGAGAGAGGGGGTCAGGCAGAGAGAGTGTCAGGGAGACAGAAACAGTGTCAGGGAGAGAGGGAGATACAGTGACAGATAAAATTACAGTGTCGGAGAGTTAGGGTGAGAGACAGTGTCAGAGAGAGAGATAGTGTGCGCAAGAGAGAAATACAGTGTCAGGAGGAGAGAGAGGGAGAGGCAGTGTCGGGGAAAGAGAGAGAAGGGAGTGAGCATGAGAAAGAGACAGAGTGTTAGGGAGGGAGAGAAAGAGAAGGGAACAAGAGAATGTCAAGGAAAGACAGAGAGGGAGATAGAGGTGGTGTCAATCAGAGAGAGTATCAGAGAGAGAGACCGTGACAGAGAGACAGTGTGAGAGAGTGTCTGACAGAGAGGGAGGGGCAGTAAGAAAGAGAAGGAGGGAGGGAGAGGGAGTGAGTAGGGATGGACATTGCATTGCGATGGTTCGTAACCATCAATGTTTCTGCTGCGGGGTACACTGGGCTCCACAAGGATAGACATTGGGGTGTAGAGTAGGATCTTGATCCGAAGCACCAACAGGCTCAAAAGCTTTGACCTTCTTCCCAAGATGCATAGCGCCGCCTCCTATATCACCCCGCCTCCGTGCACAGGAGCTCAGTTTTGTAGTTGGTGCTTGCAGTGCAAGCATGTAACAGGAAGAGCTGCTCACAGCAGCTCTATAAAAGCTTTTTCTGAGGAAAAAAGAAGACTACAAGGGCTGCAGCAGAGGCACAGATTGTGTTAGATATCAGTAGACATCACCTGCTGCAGCTCCATTTCTCCCCCAGCGGCGCTGTACACTCCCGCGCCCTGGTTGCCGGGTACCTACAGCAGGAGGCTCCGGTTTTCTTCCAAGTCAGTCACACACGGCTGTGGCTCTCCGGGATCGCGTGGGCGCACTTCGGGAAGCGGTAAGTGGGTCCCGCTCGCAGGACCCGCACTTTATCGCGATCCGGCGCGGCCGGTGGAAGGCGGGCCGCGCGCTCTGGCGGTGGACACTGTGGCAGTACAGGCAATCCCACTAGATCACCAGGGCATGGGTGCAGGTCAGGTTTTCTCTCTAAACCTTTTTACAAGTAGCCCGCAGTACCAGGTGGTTTTGCCAGCAGAGAGGATAAGGCTTAGACCTGGAGCCCCTCCCCCAGCCCCAGGGCGCCATTTACAGTAAATGTTTCCGCCCTGGAGCTGCATATCTGTCTCTCCCTCACTCCCTGTCAGTGTTTGGGCGCCATTTCCCCAGCTACACTGTTCCTGGGACTGCTAGGGCAAATCCTCCTTTGTAAAGCCGCCTGATAGTCAGCGCTGTGCCTTTACAAGACACTTAAGTATTCTACATGTCGTTTAGACAATGTTAGTTAAGAAAAAGTGCATTTAGTCAGGGCTATCTGGTACAAGTACCCTGTGATATATACATTTGGGGAAATTTACTAAGCTCCCGATTTTGACCGAGATGGTGTTTTTTCTTCAAAGTGTCATCTCGGGAATTTACTAAACTCAAATCACGGCAGTGATGAGGGCATTCGTATTTTTATTACGGCTGTGTAGTAAAAATACGAATGAATACACCATCGGTCAAACGCGGCTGTTTAGATCTAGAACTCGGTCATTTACTAAGCATTCGTATTTGAAATCTCTACCGTGAAAATGGATTTGCGGCCGGAAAAAATTACTAATCGTACATAAAGCCTAAAAAAAAGTAGACCTGCTTTTGAGAAGCGTGTTTACATGTGTTGTCAATTCTACATTAGTCACACCTGACTTTTTGGACCTTTAAAAGGGGCCCGAGCACATTTTTCACCACTCTCAATCTGAAATGGCTGCTACTGTGTGTAGTACTGCTGTCTTGTTTGCTGGGGGATACCTGACGCTGCTCCATGAGGCTACAATAAACCCTGGCCAGGAAAATCAACAGGGTAAGCAGGTTGTACATGTTCCGCGTAGGCTGGCCATGGCTTGTTTTTTTATAGGGACTTTAAACGATAGCAAAATTGCTGATGACCATGTTATACAGATGCTCAGAGTAAATGTAATAAATTTTCTCTGACGTCCTAGTGGATGCTGGGAACTCCGTAAGGACCATAGGAATAGCGGCTCCGCAGGAGACTGGGCACAAAAGTAAAGCTTTAGGACTACCTGGTGTGCACTGGCTCCTCCCCCTATGACCCTCCTCCAAGCCTCAGTTAGATTTTTGTGCCCGGCCGAGAAGGGTGCACACTAGGGGCTCTCCTGAGCTTCTTAGTGAAAGTTTAGTTTTAGGTTTTTTATTTCTCTGACGTCCTAGTGGATGCTGGGGACTCCGTCAGGACCATGGGGATTAGCGGCTCCGCAGGAGACAGGGCACAAAAGTAAAAGCTTTAGGATCAGGTGGTGTGCACTGGCTCCTCCCCCTATGACCCTCCTCCAAGCCTCAGTTAGATTTTTGTGCCCGGCCGAGAAGGGTGCAATCTAGGTGGCTCTCCTAAAGAGCTGCTTAGAGTAAAAGTTTTGTTAGGTTTTTTATTTTCAGTGAGTCCTGCTGGCAACAGGCTCACTGCATCGAGGGACTTAGGGGAGAGAAGTGAACTCACCTGCGTGCAGGATGGATTGGCTTCTTAGGCTACTGGACACCATTAGCTCCAGAGGGAGTCGGAACACAGGTCTCACCCTGGGGTTCGTCCCGGAGCCGCGCCGCCGACCCCCTTGCAGATGCCGAAAAGTGAAGAGGTCCAGAAACCGGCGGCAGAAGACTTTTCAGTCTTCATAAGGTAGCGCACAGCACTGCAGCTGTGCGCCATTGTTGTCAGCACACTTCATAGCAACGGTCACTGAGGGTGCAGGGCGCTGGGGGGGGCGCCCTGGGCAGCAATGATAGTACCTTATTCTGGCTAAAAATACATCACATATAGCCCCTGGGGGCTATATGGATGTATTTAACCCCTGCCAGGTCTCAGAAAAACGGGAGAAGAAGCCCGCCGAAAAGGGGGCGGGGCCTATTCTCCTCAGCACACAGCGCCATTTTCCCTCACAGAAATGCTGGTGGGAAGGTTCCCAGGCTCTCCCCTGCACTGCACTACAGAAACAGGGTTAAAACAGAGAGGGGGGGCACTTATTTGGCGATATGACTATATATATTAAAATGCTATAAGGGAAAAACACTTATATAAAGGTTGTCCCTGTATAATTATAGCGTTTTTGGTGTGTGCTGGCAAACTCTCCCTCTGTCTCCCCAAAGGGCTAGTGGGGTCCTGTCCTCTATCAGAGCATTCCCTGTGTGTGTGCTGTGTGTCGGTACGTGTGTGTCGACATGTATGAGGACGATGTTGGTGAGGAGGCGGAGCAATTGCCTGTAATGGTGATGTCACTCTCTAGGGAGTCGACACCGGAATGGATGGCTTATTTAAGGAATTACGTGATAATGTCAACACGCTGCAAGGTCGGTTGACGACATGAGACGGCCGGCAAACCAATTAGTACCTGTCCAGGCGTCTCAAACACCGTCAGGGGCGTTAAAACGTCCTTTTACCTCAGTCGGTCGACACAGACACGGACACTGACTCCAGTGTCGACGGTGAAGAAACAAACGTATTTTCCTTTAGGGCCACACGTTACTTGTTAAGGGCAATGAAGGAGGTGTTACATATTTCTGATACTACAAGTACCACAAAAAAGGGTATTATGTGGAGTGTGAAAAAACTACCTGTAGTTTTTCCTGAATCAGATAAATTAAATGAAGTGTGTGATGATGCGTGGGTTTCCCCCGATAGAAAATTATTGGCGGTATACCCTTTACCGCCAGAAGTTAGGGTGCGTTGGGAAACACCCCTTAGGGTGGATAAGGCGCTCACACGCTTATCAAAACAAGTGGCGGTACCGTCTCCAGATAGGGCCGCCCTCAAGGAGCCAGCTCATAGGAGGCTGGAAAATATCCTAAAAAGTATATACACACATACTGGTGTTATACTGCGACCAGCGATTGCCTCAGCCTGGATGTGCAGCGCTGGGGTGGCTTGGTCGGATTCCCTGACTGAAAATATTGATACCCTTGACAGGGACAGTATTTTATTGACTATAGAGCATTTAAAGGATGCATTTCTATATATGCGAGATGCACAGAGGGATATTTGCACTCTGGCATCAAGAGTAAGTGCGATGTCCATATCTGCCAGAAGTTGTTTATGGACACGACAGGGGTCAGGTGATGCAGATTCCAAACGGCACATGGAAGTATTGCCGTATAAATGAGAAAAAGACAACGTCTTTTCAGCCTCAGTCCTTTCGTCCCGATAAGGGCAAGCGGGCAAAAGGCCAGTCATATCTGCCATGGGATAGAGGAAAGGGAAGAAGACTGCAGCAGGCAGCCCATTCCCAGAAACAGAAGCCCTCCACCGCTTCTGCCAAGTCCTCAGCATGACGCTGGGGCCGTACAAGCGGACTCAGGTGCGGTGGGGGGGGTCGTCTCAAGAGTTTCAGCACGCAGTGGGCTCACTCGCAAGTGGACCCCTGGATCCTACAAGTAGTATTCCAGGGGTACAGATTGGAAATTCGAGACGTCTCCCCCTCGCAGGTTCCTGAAGTCTGCTTTACCAACGTCTCCCTCCGACAGGGAGGCAGTAGTGGAAACAATTCACAAGCTGTATTCCCAGCAGGTGATAATCAAAGTACCCCTCCTACAACAAGGAAAGGGGTATTATTCCACACTATATTGTGGTACTGAAGCCAGACGGCTCGGTGAGACCTATTCTAAATCTGAAATAGTTGAACACTTACATACAAAGGTTCAAATCAAGATGGAGTCACTCAGAGCAGTGATAGCGAACCAGGAAGAAGGGGACTATATGGTGTCCCGGGACATCAGGGATGCTTACCTCCATGTCCCAATTTGCCCTTCTCACCAAGGGTACCTCAGGTTCGTGGTACAGAACTGTCACTATCAGTTTCAGACGCTGCCGGTTGGATTGTCCACGGCACCCCGGGTCCTTACCAAGGTAATGGCCGAAATGATGATTCTTCTTCAAAGAAAATGGACGATCTCCTGATAGGGGCAAGGTCCAGAGAACAGTTGGAGGTCGGAGTAGCACTATCTCAAGTAGTTCTACGACAGCACGGGTGGATTCTAAATATTCCAAAACCGCAGCTGTTTCCGACGACACGTCTGCTGTTCCTAGGGATGATTCTGGACACAGTCCAGAAAAAGGTGTTTCTCCCGGAGAAGAAAGCCAGGGAGTTATCCGAGCTAGTCAGGAACCTCCTAAAACCAGGAAAAGTGTCAGTGCATCATTGCACAAGGGTCCTGGGAAAAATGGTGGCTTCTTACGAAGCGATTCCATTCGGTAGATTTCACGCAAGAACTTTTCAGTGGGATCTGCTGGAAAAATGGTCCGGATCGCATCTTCAGATGCATCAGCGGATAACCCTGTCTCCAAGGACAAGGGTGTTTCTTCTGCGGTGGCTGCAGAGTGCTCATCTACTAAAGGGCCGCAGATTCGGCATTCAGGACTGGGTCCTGGTGACCACGGATGCCAGCCTGAGAGGCTGGGGAGCAGTCACACAGGGAAAAAATTTCCAGGGAGTGTGATCAAGTCTGGAGACTTCTCTCCACATAAATATACTGGAGCTAAGGGCAATTTACAATGTTCTAAGCTTAGCAAGACCTCTGCTTCAAGGTCAGCCGGTATTGATCCAGTGGGACAACATCACGGCAGTCGCCCACGTAAACAGACAAGGCGGCACAAGAAGCAGGAGGGCAATGGCAGAAACTGCAAGGATTCTTCGCTGGGCGAAAAATCATGTGATAACACTGTCAGCGGTGTTCATTCCGGGAGTGGACAACTGGGAAGCAGACTTCCTCAGCAGGCACGACCTCCACCCGGGAGAGTGGGGACTTCATCGGGAAGTATTCCACATGATTGTGAACCGTTGGGAAAGACCAAAGGTGGACATGATGGCGTCCCGCCTGAACAAAAAACTGGACAGGTATTGCGCCAGGTCAAGAGACCCTCAAGCAATATCTGTGGACGTTCTGGTAACACCGTGGGTGTACCAGTTGGTGTATGTGTTCCCTCCTCTGCTTCTCATAACCAAGGTACTGAGAATTATAAGACGTAGAGGAGTAAGAACTATACTCGTGGCTCCGGATTGGCCAAGAAGGACGTGGCACCCGGAACTTAAAGAAATGCTCACAGAGGACTCATGGCCTCTGCCGCTAAGAAGGGACTTGCTTCAGCAAGTACCAGGTCTGTTCCAAGAATTACCGCGGCTGCGTTTGACGGCATGGCGGTGGAACGCCAGATCCTAAGGGAAAAAGGCATTCCGGAAGAGGTCATTCCTACCCTGGTCAAAGCCAGGAAGGAGGTGACCGCAAAACATTATCACCACATGTGGCGAAAATATGTTGCGTGGTGTGAGGCCAGGAAGGCCCCACGAAGAAATTTCAACTCGGTCGATTCCTGCATTTCCTGCAAACAGGAGTGTCTATGGGCCTCAAATTGGGGTCCATTAAGGTTCAAATTTCGGCCCTGTCAATTTTCTTCCAGAAAGAATTGGCTTCAGTTCCTGAAGTCCAGAAGTTTGTCAAGGGAGTATTGCATATACAATCCCCTTTTTGTGCCTCCAGTGGCACTGTGGGATCTCAACGTAGTTCTGGGATTCCTCAAATCACATTTTAAACCGCTCAAATCTGTGGATTTGAAATATCTCACATGAAAAGTGACCATGCTGTTGGCCCTGGCCTCGGCCAGGCGAGTGTCAGAATTGGCGGCTTTGTCTCACAAAAGCCTTATCTGATTGTCCATTCGGACAGGGCAGAGCTGCGGACTCGTCCCCAGTTTCTTCCTAAGGTGGTGTCAGCGTTTCACCTGAACCAGCTTATTGTGGTACCTGCGGCTACTAGGGACTTGGAGGACTCCAAGTTGCTAGATGTTGTCAGGGCCCTGAAAATATAGGTTTCCAGGACGGCTGGAGTCAGGAAAACTGACTTGCTGTTATCCTGTATGCACCCAACAAACTGGGTGCTCTTGCTTCTAAGCAGACGATTGCTCGTTGGATTTGTAGCACATTTCAACTTGCACATTCTGTGGCAGGCCTGCCACAGCCTAAATCTGTCAAGGCCCATTCCACAAGGAAGGTGGGCTCATCCTGGGCGGCTGCCCGAGGGGTCTCGGCATTACAACTCTGCCGAGCAGCTACGTGGTCGGGGGAGAACACGTTTGTAAAATTCTACAAATTTGATACCCTGGCTAAAGAGGACCTGGAGTTCTCTCATTCGGTGCTGCAGAGTCATCCGCACTCTCCCGCCCGTTTGGGAGCTTTGGTATAATCCCCATGGTCCTGACGGAGTCCCCAGCATCCACTAGGACGTCAGAGAAAATAAGATTTTACTTACCGATAAATCTATTTCTCGTAGTCCGTAGTGGATGCTGGGCGCCCATCCCAAGTGCGGATTGTCTGCAATACTTGTACATAGTTATTGTTACAAAAATCGGGTTATTATTGTTGTGAGCCATCTTTTCAGAGGCTCCGCTGTTATCATGCTGTTAACTGGGTTCAGATCACAGGTTGTACAGTGTGATTGGTGTGGCTGGTATGAGTCTTACCCGGGATTCAAAATCCTTCCTTATTGTGTACGCTCGTCCGGGCACAGTATCCTAACTGAGGCTTGGAGGAGGGTCATAGGGGGAGGAGCCAGTGTACACCACCTGATCCTAAAGCTTTTACTTTTGTGCCCTGTCTCCTGCGGAGCCGCTAATCCCCATGGTCCTGATGGAGTCCCCAGCATCCACTACGGACTACGAGAAATAGATTTATCGGTAAGTAAAATCTTATTTTTCAGTGAGACCTGCTGGCAAAGGGCTCACTGCATCGAGGGACTAAGGGGAGAAGAAGCGAACTCACCTGCGTGCAGAGTGGATTGGGCTTCTTAGGCTACTGGACACCATTAGCTCCAGAGGGACCGAACACAGGCCCAGCCTCGGAGTCCGGTCCCAGAGCCGCGCCGCCGGCCCCCTTACAGAGCCAGAAGCAAGAAGAGGTCCGGAAAATCGGCGGCAGAAGACATCCTGTCTTCACCAAGGTAGCGCACAGCACTGCAGCTGTGCGCCATTGCTCCTCAGCACACTTCACACTTCGGTCACTGAGGGTGCAGGACGCTAGGGGGGGGCGCCCTGAGCAGCAATAAAAACACCTTGGCTGGCGAAAATACATCACATATAGCCCCCAGGGCTATATGAATGAATTTTAACCCCTGCCAGATTCCACAGAAAAACGGGAGAAAAGGCCGCCGAGAAGGGGGCGGAGCCTATCCTCAGCACACTGGCGCCATTTTCTCTCACAGCTCCGTTGGAGGGAAGCTCCCTGGCTCTCCCCTGCAGTTACTACACTACAGAAAGGGGTTAAAAAAGAGAGGGGGGCACTAATTAGGCGCAGTATAACAATACAGCAGCTATAAGGGGAAAAACACTTATATAAGGTTATCCCTGTATATATATATAGCGCTCTGGTGTGTGCTGGCATACTCTCCCTCTGTCTCCCCAAAGGGCTAGTGGGGTCCTGTCCTCTATCAGAGCATTCCCTGTGTGTGTGCTGTGTGTCGGTACGTTGTGTCGACATGTATGAGGAGGAAAATGAGGTGGAGGCGGAGCAATTGCCTGTAACAGAGATGTCACCCCCTAGGGAGTCGACATCTGAGTGGATGAGCTTATGGAAGGAATTATGTGAGTCAGCTCTTTACAAAAGATTGATGACATGAGACAGCCGGCGACTCAGCCTGTGCCTGTCCAGGTGTCTCAAAAGCCATCCGGGGCTCTAAAACGCCCATTACCGCAGATGGCAGATACAGACGCCGACACGGATACTGACTCCAGTGTCGACGATTAAGAGACGAATGTGACTTCCAGTAGGGCCACATGTTACATGATTGAGGCTATGGAAAATGTTTTTACACATTTCTGATAATACCAGTACCACTAAAAAGGGTATTATGTTGGGTGAGAAAAAACTGCCTGTAGTTTTTCCTGCATCTGAGGAATTAAATGAAGTGTGTGATGATGCGTGGGTTTCCCCCGTTAAAAACTGTTAATTCCTAAAAAGTTATTAGCATCATACCCCTTCCCGCCAGAGGATAGGGCACGTTGGGAAACACCCCCTAGGGTGAATAAAGCGCTCACACGCTTGTCTAAACAGGTGGCACTACCGTCCCCGGATACGGCCGCCCTTAAGGAACCTGCTGACAGAAAACAGTAAAATATCCTAAAATATATATACACTCACACGGGTGTGATACTGCGACCAGCAATCGCCTCAGCCTGGATGTACAGTGCTGGGGTGGCTTGGTCGGATTCCCTGACTGACAATATTGATACCCTAGATAGGGACAGTATATTACTGACTATAGGGCATTTAAAAGATGCATTTCTATATATGCGTGATGCACAGAGGGATATTTGCCGACTGGCATCAAGAGTAAGTGCGCTGTCCATTTCTGCCAGAAGAGGGTTATGGACAAGACAGTGGTCAGGTGATGCTGATTTCAAAAGGCATATGGAAGTATCGCCTTATAAAAGGGAGGAGTTATTTGGGGTAGGTCTAACAGACCTGGTGGCCACGGCAACGGCTGGAAAATCCACATTTTTACCCAAGGTAGCCTCTCAACATAAGAAGACGCCGTATTATCAGGCGCAGTCCTTTGGGCCCCATAAGCAGAAGCCCTCTCCCGTTTTCTGCCAAGTCCTCAGCATGACGCTGGGGCTTTACAAGCGGACTCAGGCACGGTGGGGGCCCGTCTCAAAAATGTCAGCGTGCAGTGGGCTCACTCACAGGGGACCCCTGGATCCTTCAGGTGGTATCTCAGGGGTACAAATTGGAATTCAAGACGTCTCCCCTTCGCCGTTTTCCTAAAGTCTGCTTTACCGACGTCTCCCTCCGACAGGGAGGCAGTATGGGAAGCCATTCACAAGCTGTATTCCCAGCAGGTGATAATCAAGGGCTACAACAGGAAAAGGGGTATTATTCCACGCTGTTTGTGGTACCGAAGCCGGACGGCTCGGTGAGACCTAATTTAAATCTGAAATCCTTGAACACTTACATACAAAGGTTCAAATTCAAGATGGAGTCACTCAGAGCGGTGATGGCAAACCTGGAAGAAGGGGATTATATGGTGTCTCTGGACATCAAGGATGCTTATCTCCATGTCCCAATTTACCCTTCTCACCAAGGGTACCTCAGGTTTGTGGTACAGAACTGTCACTATCAGTTTCAGACGCTGCCGTTTGGTTTGTCCACGGCACCCCGGGTCTTTACCAAAGTAATGGCCGAAATGATGATACTCCTTCGAAGGAAGGAAGTTTTAATTATCCCTTACTTGGACGATCTCCGGATAAGGGCAAGATCCAGGGAACGGTTGGTAGTCGGGGTAGCACTATCTCAAGTAGTGTTGCGGCAGCACGGTTGGATTCTTAATATTCCAAAATCGCAGCTGATCCCGACGACACGTCTTCTATTCCTAAGGATGATCCTGGACACAGTCCAGAAAAAGGTGTTTCTCAAGGAGGAGAAAGCCAGGGAGTTATCCGAACTAGTCAGAAACCTCCTAAAACCAGGCCAAGTGTCAGTGCAGCAGTGCACAAGGGTCCTGGGAAAAAAGGTGGCTTCCTACGAAGCAATTCCATTCGGCAGATTCCACGCAAGAACTTTCCAGTGGGACCTGCTGGAAAAGTGGTCCGGATCGCATCTTCAGATGCATCAGCGGATAACCCTGTCACCAAAGACAAGGGTGTCTCTCCTGTGGTGGTTGCAGAGTGCTCATCTTCTAGAGGGCGCAGATTCGGCATTCAGGACTGGGTCCTGGTGACCACGGATGCCAGCCTGCGAGGCTGGGGAGCAGTCACACAGGGAAAAAATTTCCAGGGCTTGTGGTCAAGCCTGGAGACATCACTTCACATAAATATCTTGGAGCTAAGGGCCATTTACAATGCCCTAAGCCAAGCAAGACCTCTGCTTCAAGGTCAGCCGGTGCTGATCCAGTCGGACAACATCACGGCAGTCGCCCACGTAGAGAAGCGGCAAGGATTTTTCGCTGGGCGGAAAATCATGTGATAGCATTGTCAGCAGTGTTCATTCCGGGAGTGGACAACTGGGAAACAGACTTCCTCAGCAGAAGTTTTCCACATGATTGTAAACCGTTGGGAAAAACCAAAGGTGGACATGATGGCGTCCCGCCTAAACAAAAAATTGGACAGGTATTGCGCCAGGTCAAGGGACCCTCGGGCAATAGCTGTGGACGCTCTGGTAACACCGTGGGTGTACCAGTCAGTGTATGGGTTCCCTCCTCTTCCTCTCTTACCAAAAGTATTGAGAATTATAAGACGGAGGGGAGTAAGAACTATACTCATGGCTCTGGATTGGCCAAGAAGGACTTGGTACCCGGAACTTCAAGAGATGCTCACGGAGGACCCGTGGCCTCTACTTCTAAGAAGGGACCTGCTCCATCAAGGACCCTATATATTCCAAGAATTACCGCGGCTGCGTTTGACGGCAGGGCGGTTGAACACCGAATCCTGAAGGAAAAAGGCATTCCGGATGAAGTCATCCCTACCCTGATCAAAGCCAGGAAGGATGTAACCGCAAAGCATTATCACCGCATTAGGCGAAAATATGTTGCGTGGTGCGAGGCCAGTAAGGCCCCGATGGAGGAATTTCAACTAGGTCGATTCCTGCATTTCCTGCAAACAGGAGTGTCTATGGGCCTAAAATTGGGGTCCATTAAGGTTCAAATTTCGGCCCTGTCAATTTTCTTCCAGAAAGTACTAGCTTCAGTTCCTGAAGTTCAGACGTTTGTAAAAGGGGTACTGCATATACAGCCTCCTTTTGTGCCTCCAGTGGCACCTTGGGATCTCAATGTAGTTTTGGGGTTCCTAAAGTCACAATGGTTTGAACCACTTGAATCTGTGGAGTTAAAATATCTCACATGGAAAGTGGTCATGCTGTTGGCCCTGGCCTAGGCCAGGCGCGTGTCAGAATTGGCGGCTTTATCCTGTAAAAGCCCTTATCTGATCTTCCATTCAGACAGGGCGGAATTGAGGAATCGTCCTCATTTTCTCCCTAAGGTGGTTTCAGCGTTTCATCTGGACCAACCTATTGTGGTACCTGCGGCTACTAGTGACTTGGAGGACTCCAAGTTGTTGGACATAGTCAGGGCCCTGAAAATATATGTTTCCAGGACGGCTGGAGTCAGAAAATCTGACTCGCTGTTTATCCTGTATGCACCCAACAAGCTGGGTGCTCCTGCTTCTAAGCAGGCTATTGCTCGTTGGATTTGTAATACAATTCAGCTTGCACATTCTGTGGCAGGCCTGCCACAGCCAAAATCTGTAACAGCCCATTCCACAAGGAAGGTGGGCTCATCTTGGGCGGCTGCCCGAGGGGTCTCGGCTTTACAACTTGCCGAGCAGCTATTTGGTCAGGGGCAAACACTGTTGCTAAATTCTACAAATTTGATACCCTGGCTGAGGAGGACCTGGAGTTCTCTCATTCGGTGCTGCAGAGTCATCCGCACTCTCCCGCCAGTTTGGGAGCTTTGGTATAATCCCCATGGTCCTTACGGAGTTCCCAGCATCCACTAGGACGTCAGAGAAAATAAGAATTTACTTACCGATAATTCTATTTCTCGTAGTCCGTAGTGGATGCTGGGCGCCCATCCCAAGTGCGGATTGTCTGCAATACTTGTACATAGTTATTGTTAACTAAATCGGGTTATTGTTGTTGTGAGCCATCTATCCAGAGGCTCCTCTGTTATCATGCTGTTAACTGGGTTCAGATCACAGGTTGTACGGTGTGATTGGTGTGGCTGGTATGAGTCTTACCCGGGATTCATAAATCCTTCCTTATTGTGTACGCTCGTCCGGGCACAGTATCCTAACTGAGGCTTGGAGGAGGGTCATAGGGGGAGGAGCCAGTGCACACCAGGTAGTCCTAAAGCTTTACTTTTGTGCCCAGTCTCCTGCGGAGCCGCTATTCCTATGGTCCTTACGGAGTTCCCAGCATCCACTACGGACTACGAGAAATAGAATTATCGGTAAGTAAATTCTTATTTTTTCCCTCTGTATGACCTTGTCAAACTGACCCTAGACCCTGAAACAGTACGCTCTCGCTCTGTCTCAGGCCTGCACAAACTCCTGCCTGTGTTGCACTTTATGGCTACCGGCAGCTTCCAGCCTGTGACTGGCAATGTAATTAGTATCTCACAGGCCACCTTTTAAAAATATTTAATTCAGGTGAGTTAAAACATACATACACGTCTATGTGTAAGTGGTGCTTCTGTAATGTAATAGAAAACAGTGTTGTATTGATTACAGGTCATGACACTCACCTTTAATTTTTGAAGGGCCACTCAAGTTTTGGATGTCTTGGATGGCTACATAGATGCCTCTCTCTGCTTCCCTACCCAGGAGTCGCAGTGGTATGCAGTCAGGGTAGCTTTATCTGATCTTGCGGCCATGGACAATGTGCTGGGTGACATAGCTTACACACATGTTGAGTTGAGTACACCTAGGGGCAGGCAATATATTTCTAACAATCCACATCTGGCCCAAGACACTAATGTGCATGTGGTTTGTGGAGCTAATTAAACAATACACATATTGCGTGTTCACAATTTATTAATTTTAACACACAACTTTTTGAGACCACTCTAAAAGAAAAAACACTGTAATGGTCAATATATTCTGACCGAACATTATTAATGTTTTTTTCTCTAACGTCCTAGTGGATGCTGGGGACTCCGTCAGGACCATGGGGAATAGCGGGCTCCGCAGGAGACAGGGCACATCTAAAAAAGCTTTTAGGTCACATGGTGCGTACTGGCTCCTCCCCCTATGACCCTCCTCCAAGCCTCAGTTAGGTTTTTGTGCCCGTCCGAGAGGGTGCAATCTAGGTGGCTCTCTTAAAGAGCTGTTTAGAAAAGTTTTTTTTTAGGTTTCAATCTCAGTGATTCCTGCTGGCAACAGGATCACTGCATCGAGGGACTTAGGGGAGAGATTTCCAACTCACCTGCGTGCAGGATGGATTGGAGTCTTAGGCTACTGGACACTTAGCTCCAGAGGGAGTCGGAACACAGGTCAGCCTGGGGTTCGTCCCGGAGCCGCGCCGCCGATCCCCCTTACAGACGCTGAAGAGACGGCAGAACGGAGGTCCGGAAAACAGGCGGCAGAAGACTCCACAGTCTTCATGAAGGTAGCGCACAGCACTGCAGCTGTGCGCCATTGTTGTCACACGGCTCACTGACTCAGTCACGGAGGGTGCAGGGCGCTGCTGGGGGCGCCCTGGGCAGCAATATAATTACCTTTAGTGGCAAAATAAATACATCACATATACCCATTAAGGCTATATGTATGTATTTTGACCCAGGCCAGTTTCTTAAAAACCGGGAGAAAAATCCCGCCGAAAAAGGGGCGGAGCTTATTCTCCTCAGCACTCAGCGCCATTTTCCTGCTCAGCTCCGCTGGTGAGGAAGGCTCCCAGGACTCTCCCCTGCACTGCACTACAGAAACAGGGTAACAAAGAGAAGGGGGGCATAAATTGGCGATATTTATATATTAAGAGCGCATATATAGTAAACAACACCTTCTAGGGTTGTTTATATACATTTATAGCGCTTTTGGTGTGTGCTGGCAAACTCTCCCTCTGTCTCCCCAAAGGGCTAAGGGGTCCTGTCTTCGATTAGAGCATTCCCTGTGTGGCTGCTGTGTGTCGGTACGTGTGTGTCGACATGTATGAGGACGATGTTGGTGTGGAGGCAGAGCAATTGCCGATGATGGTAATGTCACCCCCTAGGGAGTCGACACCGGAATGGATGGCTTTAGTTATGGAATTACGTGATAATGTCAGCACACTACAAAAGTCAGTTGACGAAATAAGACGCCCGGCAAACCAGTTAGTACCGGTTCAGGAGTCTCAGACACCGTCAGGGGCTGTAAAACGTCCTTTACCTCAGTCAGTCGACACGGGTACCGACACAGATGAATCTAGTGTCGACGGTGAAGAAACAAACGTATTTTCCAATAGGGCCACACGTTATATGATCACGGCAATGAAGGAGGCGTTGCAGATCTCTGATACTGCTGGTACCTCAAAAAGGGGTATTATGTGGGGGGTGAAAAAACTACCTGTATTTTTCCCAGAATCAGAGGAATTGAATGATGTGTGTGATGAAGCGTGGGTTACCCCCGATAGAAAATTGCTAATTTCAAAGAAGTTATTGGCATTATACCCTTTCCCACCAGAGGTTAGGGCGCGCTGGGAAACACCCCCTAAGGTGGATAAGGCGCTCACACGTTTATCAAAGCAAGTGGCGTTGCCGTCTCCTGATACGGCCGCCCTCAAGGATCCAGCAGATAGGAGGCTGGAAACTACACTGAAGAGTATATACACACATACTGGTGTTATACTGCGACCGGCAATAGCCTCAGCCTGGATGTGCAGTGCTGGGGTAGTGTGGTTGGATTCTCTGACTGAAAATATTGAGACCCTGGATAGGGACAGTATTTTATTGACTCTAGAGCAATTAAAGGATGCTTTTCTTTATATGCGAGATGCTCAGAGGGATGTTTGTACTCTAGCATCAAGAGTAAGCGCGATGTCCATATCTGCCAGAAGAAGTTTATGGACGCGACAGTGGTCAGGTGATGCGGATTCCAAGAGGCATATGGAAGTATTGCCATATAAAGGAGAGGATTTGTTTGGGGTCGGTCTTTCGGACCTGGTGACCACGGCAACTGCCGGCAAATCCACCTTTTTACCTCAGACCCCTTCACAACAGAAAAAGACACCGTCTTTTCAGCCGCAGTCCTTTCGCTCCTATAAAAAGCGACCAAAAGGACAGTCTTATCTGCCGAGAGGCAGAGGAAAGGGTAAGAAAGGGCAGCACGCAGCCCCTGCCCAGGAACAAAAGCCCGCCCCGGCTTCTACAAAGCCATCAGCATGACGCTGGGGCTTTACAAGCGGACTCAGGAACGGGGGGGGGTCGACTCAAGATTTTCAGCAATCAATGGGCTCACTCACAAGTGGACCCGTGGGTCCTGCAGATAATATCTCAGGGTTACATGCTGGAGTTCGAAAGGTTTCCCCCTCGCCGGTTCCTAAAGTCTGCTTTACCAACGTCTCCCTCAGAAAGGACGTCGGTTTTGGAAGCCATTCACAAGCTGTATTCTCAGCAGGTGATAGTCAAGGTACCCCTCCTACAACAGGGAAAGGGGTATTATTCCACTCTATTTGTGGTACCGAAACCGGACGGTTCGGTAAGGCCTATTCTAAATCTGAAATCCTTGAACCTGTACATACAGAAATTCAAGTTCAAGATGGAGTCACTCAGGGCAGTGATAGCGAATCTGGAAGAAGGAGACTTCATGGTGTCCTTGGACATAAAAGATGCTTATCTACATGTCCCGATTTACCCCTCACACCAAGGGTATCTCAGGTTCGTGATACAAGACTGTCATTATCAGTTTCAAACGCTGCCGTTTGGTTTGTCCACGGCCCCTCGGGTCTTTACCAAGGTAATGACCGAAATGATGGTTCTTCTACGAAGAAAAGGCATATTAATTATCCCTTACTTGGACGATCTCCTGATAAGGGCAAAGTCCAGAGAACAACTGGAAGTCGGTGTGACGCTAACACAAGTAGTGCTTCAGCAACACGGGTGGATTCTAAATCTTCCAAAATCTCAATTGACCCCGACAACGCATCTGCTGTTCCTGGGTATGATTCTGGACACGGTTCAGAAAAAGGTATTTCTCCCGGAAGAGAAAGCAAGGGAGTTATCCGAACTTGTCAGGAACCTCCTAAAACCAGGAACTGTGTCAGTACATCAATGCACAAGAGTCCTGGGAAAGATGGTGGCTTCGTACGAAGCGATTCCATTCGGCAGATTCCATGCACGGACATTTCAGTGGGATCTGCTGGACAAATGGTCCGGATCGCATCTGCACATGCATCAGCGGATAACACTGTCACCGAGAACAAGGTTGTCTCTCCTGTGGTGGTTGCAGACTGCCCATCTGTTAGTGGGCCGCAGATTCGGCATACAGGACTGGGTCCTGGTGACTACGGATGCCAGCCTACGAGGTTGGGGAGCAGTCACAAAGGGAAGAAACTTCCAGGACGTGTGGTCAAACCTGGAGACGTCTCTTCACATAAATATACTGGAGCTAAGAGCGATCTACAATGCTCTAAGTCTGGCAACCGCTGCTTCAGGGTCAGCCGGTGTTGATCCAGTCCGACAACATCACGGCAGTCGCCCACGTAAACCGACAAGGCGGCACGAGAAGCAGGAGTGCAATGGCAGAAGCTGCAAGGATTCTGCGCTGGGCGGAGAATCATGTCATAGCACTGTCAGCAGTGTTCATCCCGGGAGTGGACAACTGGGAAGCAGATTTCCTCAGCAGACACGACCTTCACCCGGGAGAGTGGGGACTTCATCCAGAAGTTTTCCACATGATTGTGAACCGTTGGAAAAAACCAAAGGTGGACATGATGGCGTCTCACCTCAACAAAAAATTGGACAGGTATTGCGCCAGGTCAAGAGACCCTCAGGCAATAGCTGTGGACGCTCTGGTAACACCGTGGGTGTACCAGTCAGTGTATGTGTTCCCTCCTCTGCCTCTCATACCAAAGGTACTGAGAATTATACGGAAAAGAGGAGTAAGAACGATACTGGTGGCTCCGGACTGGCCAAGAAGAACTTGGTATCCGGAACTTCAAGAGATGCTCACGGAGGATCCGTGGCCTCTACCTCTAAGAAGGGATCTGCTTCAGCAGGGACCTTGTATGTTCCAAGACTTACCGCGTCTGCGTTTGACGGCATGGCGGTTGAACGCCGGATTCTAAAAGAAAAGGGCATTCCAGAGGAAGTTATTCCTACCTTGATTAAGGCTAGAAAGGAAGTGACTGTACAACATTATCACCGCATTTGGCGAAAATATGTTGCGTGGTGTGAGGCCAAGAAGGCTCCAACGGAAGAATTTCAATTGGGTCGATTCTTACATTTCCTGCAAGCAGGATTGTCTATGGGCCTAAAATTGGGGTCCATTAAAGTTCAAATTTCGGCCTTATCAATTTTCTTCCAGAAGGAATTGGCGTCAGTGCCTGAAGTACAAACTTTTATCAAAGGTGTACTACATATACAACCCCCAATAGTGCCTCCAGTGGCACCGTGGGATTTGAACGTGGTTCTAAATTTTCTCAAATCTCATTGGTTTGAGCCGTTAAAATCGGTAGAATTAAAATACCTTACATGGAAGGTAACCATGCTGTTGGCCCTGGCTTCTGCCAGGAGAGTTTCAGAGTTGGCAGCTTTGTCATACAAGAGCCCATATCTGATATTCCATTCGGACAGGGCAGAATTGAGGACACGTCCTCAATTTCTCCCTAAGGTGGTTTCGGCATTTCACTTAAACCAGCCTATTGTGGTGCCTGCGGCTACTAGCGACTTGGAGGACTCCAAGTTACTGGACATTGTCAGAGCATTAAAAATATATATTTCAAGGACAGCTGGAGTCAGAAAAACTGACTCGTTGTTTACATTGTATGCACCCAACAAGATGGGTGCTCCTGCGTCTAAACAGACGATTGCACGTTGGATCTGTAGCACAATCCAACTTGCACATTCTGTGGCAGGCGTGCCACAGCCTAAATCTGTAAAGGCCCACTCCACAAGGAAGGTGGGCTCATCTTGGGCGGCTGCCCGAGGGGTCCCGGCATTACAACTTTGCCGAGCAGCTACGTGGTCAGGGGAGAACACGTTTGTAAAATTTTACAAATTTGATACTCTGGCTAAAGAGGACCTGGAGTTTTCTCATTCGGTGCTGCAGAGTCATCCGCACTCTCCCGCCCGTTTGGGAGCTTTGGTATAATCCCCATGGTCCTGACGGAGTCCCCAGCATCCACTAGGACGTTAGAGAAAATAAGAATTTACTTACCGATAATTCTATTTCTCATAGTCCGTAGTGGATGCTGGGCGCCCATCCCAAGTGCGGATTGTCTGCAATGCTTGTACATAGTTATTGTTACAAAATCGGGTTATTACTGTTGTTGTGAGCCATCTTTTCAGAGGCTACTTCGTTTTGTTATCATACTGTTAACTGGGTTCAGATCACAAGTTGTACGGTGTGATTGGTGTGGCTGGTATGAGTCTTACCCGGGATTCAAGATCCTTCCTTATTGTGTACGCTCGTCCGGGCACAGTACCTAACTGAGGCTTGGAGGAGGGTCATAGGGGGAGGAGCCAGTACGCACCATGTGACCTAAAAGCTTTTTTAGATGTGCCCTGTCTCCTGCGGAGCCCGCTATTCCCCATGGTCCTGACGGAGTCCCCAGCATCCACTACGGACTATGAGAAATAGAATTATCGGTAAGTAAATTCTTATTTTCTTTGTGTGCTGGGTGCCGAGGATTGTGCTGGCTCGTTGGTGCGGGTTCGACTTGAGCGTCGGACTGGGGAATGAACTGGGGTGTGGCTTGGTG
The DNA here is from genome assembly GCF_028390025.1 of Pseudophryne corroboree. Lineage (NCBI taxonomy): Eukaryota > Metazoa > Chordata > Amphibia > Anura > Myobatrachidae > Pseudophryne > Pseudophryne corroboree. Next base: position 440,241,408 of record NC_086448.1, on the reverse strand, counting down.
TCGTTGTCCCAGAACTAGATGTGGCATGGTGTGATGCCAACACACTAAGGCTTTGGCTTAGATTGTTCAAGCTTGCTGTGAGCTGAGTGTTAGCGGCAGTGTTGTTAGCTATCATGCGTGAGAGGTTGTCGTTGATCATTTGGTTGTGTTGTATGATCTGTATAAGTGATTGTTGCTGCCGCTGCTGATCATCCAAGATGCGTTGGAGGTTTGACTGCATTTGGGTGTTGTCTGCCCTCATCTGTTCCATGGAGTTCGCGATTCGGCCCATCTGCACTAAAAGTCTGCCTGAGTTGCGACTCAGTCTAGGCAAATGATGGGGCAGACTTGACCGGTATTGGCTGTGGGTGTTGAGGCTTGCGCAGTATTGCGCCTGTTGTGACGACCAACGGCTCCAAAACTCAGGGCCCATTTGTGTGTCAACTTGTGTTGTGCTCAATTGGGGGCTGTGGGGTGGTTGGGGTATGTGCTGCGGCGTGGTTGTCTGAGTCGGATCGATGGGCTGCAGGTGGAGTGTGAAGGTCTCCTGGTCACGTTCCTGCTGGGCATCCTCGGTGATGATGCCTGGGTCTGTATGGGGTTGAAGACAGCCACTATTTAGTAAATATGTACCATTGGTCTTACTATAGCTTTACCTCAACATGCATTACTTCTTAATATTAATGTTGTAATTGCTAAATAGATTGTGGCATAAACTTAACTATGTTGCTCACCTTTTTAAAAAAATATGTGGCTTCTAACGTTCAGTACTCATTTTTTTATTTTGGGGGGAAATAGTAGGATTCTGAGCCATAATTACTGTTTAAACACGAAGAACTCTAACAAATACAAAGTAGTACATTTACATATTGGGCATGAAGCTTCCTTTGGAACAATACACACAATACAATAAATGTGTTGGCCAATACACTCATACATTGTTCAAGGCAGTCAGTGGTCTGCCAAAAACGAAAAAAAATATAGTGGCCTAAAATGTACACATTAACAATGGCTGAAAAAGTATTAATAGTGTTCACTCTAGGCTGTTTTAGCAGGGCGCCGCGCCCTGCCCGTTTTTTAACAGGCAAAACCCGCCCTGCCCCTTTTGCGGCGCCCTGCTAGAACAGCCGCCCGCTCCCTGCCCTCCCGGCGTGTATAGATGCCGTGCGCATGCGCGCGGCATCCATTCACGCATTGGGAGAGGGCTGGGGGAAGCCCAGCACCGATGGAGGTGCTGGGCACGCCCCCAACAGTGACGTCGCCGGCCACAGACGCTCTCTATAGTAGCGTCTGTGGGCCGCACCGCCCCCTAAAATGACGGAGGCGTGGCCACACCCCCTAATTTGCGTGGCCACGCCCCAGCACACATGTGCCCCCGGAGTCCGGCGCCCTGCCCCTTTTCACTCCTAGAGTGAACACTATATTAAGGTGCCCTATGTTTAGAAGTGGTGTTGTTGGCCATGCAAAACAATTGGATGAGACTTAACATTTCTGTTGTTTTTTTACTTCAAAAATTATGTGTCAAAAATGTGTTGATAAGGCCAACATCCCATATGACAATTATCCATCTAAAAATACCTTAACACCATCTGCTTGTTGTTGATTATTGCAAGGATGACTGGTCATTAGTGTATTATAATTTTCGAAGTACTAACAGTGGGGCAGATGTATAAACCTGGAGAAGGCATAAGGAAGTGAGAAACCAGTGATATGTGCAAGGTGAGAAAGGCACAAGGCAAACAGATCCAATATGTACATTAACAGTTGTGTTTGTTTTGTACTGCTGCCTTTAATCACCTTGCACATATCAGTGTTTTTTCACTTCCTTATGCCTTCTCCAGGTTAATAAATCAACAACACTGTTTGTTTACTTATTTACACGTAATTGTTATGTTTACTCACCAGACAACTGAGGGGATTGTGGATCCTCACTTTGGGGGCTGGCCAATAGAACTGGTGGTGGCACGCCCGACACTGCGGAGATGCGCCGTTGGGGTGGTGATGCTAGTGCTGGAGCTGGAGCCTCAAGACGGCGTCTCTTGGGTAGCCTCGTTGCCACAGTAACCGAGCCCTGTGATGGGCGCCTTAGTGTAGGTGGATTTGCCGAAGAAGAACCTGTGTGATAAGATAATCATTAACATTTTGTGTTTCTATGTGTTTGCAGAATATGTGTATACAGTTAAATCTTACCGGCATTGCCACCATCTGCATCTCTTGGCAGTGTTGGCTGTGGCCTGGCTGTGCTGCTTCTCTGGCGTACTGTAGAAATATGAAGAATGTCCTTATGAACATACTATTTTGGTGATATGTTTTTGCAAATTCCTTATTGTGATGTAAACATATGTGGTACCTGATGAGAAATAAACTAAACGATGCTTATGCTTTTCTGCCTGACGTCATTGGGTGCGTATTCTTTAAATTAGCATAAATTATGCTAAAAAAACAATACACAAAGGCGCATAATGCAAACAATTATACTACTTAAAAATAAAACGTCGTAGCTTGACACAACCACAATATTGCACGCTAAGGTCCCAATTTGGGATGATAATAATAATAAAACACTAGTCCAAAATATCTTGTTTAAATTGGAAACATCACAACCAAATATGCAATCAAAAACACATCAAGCACACAAAGGGCAACCCATAACAACACACAAAAATCATAAATGATATGAAATGTTTTTACAAAAAACCTTTGTTTAAAATTTAAACATTTTAAAGCATTAAAACACACCTACAAACATTTACTTTTGACTTACAACACCAGAAAAACTCCAAGGCAACCAGTAATATTTAAAAAAAAAAAAAAAACAGTTACTACATCACCAACACATTAGAAGAATGAACAAACTGACAACCACAATTAGCTAGAAGACATTTCAGACAACTAAGGACAAAGCACACATGCTTAAATTGTTTTAAAAAAAACACAAATAACTCACCATCCTGCCTTGGCCGATCCGAATCCCGGACATAAGTGCCACCAACCACTTCTTGCGGAATGAGTGCACGCACAGGCTCCTCCCAATCGCGGTAAGATGCACGGAAGGGGGGTCCACCCCCGGTTTGGTGGGCCGATTTAGCCTCCTTGGCCATCTTTGCCTTGACACGGCGCTTTATGTCGTAAAAACGCTTATGGCACGTGTCCTCGGTCCGCCTCACCACACCCTCACTATTCACAGCCGCAATGACCTTCCCCCACAGAACACTCTTCCTGTGTGACGACACCTTTGCAGCATCATGGCCAAACAACTGCCGATGATGCCTCATCAGCTCCCGCACCAAAGCCATATTTTCAGCATAGCTAAATTTGACATTGCGGCCAGTCTTTGTAGTGGTGCGTGGCTGCGGAGCCACAACACCATCACTATCACTGGAGGCCGCAGCAGCAGCCACCCCCTCCTCCTCACTAACCTCCTCCACCTCACTAACCTCCTCCCTCTCACTCACCTCCTCCACCTCACTCACCTCTGACTGGGACATAATCAGGACAAACAACAAATAACACTGAGAAAAAAAAACAATAAACACACTCCTCCACTACCACTACACACCACACACCAAACACACACACACACACACACACACACTCACTCACTCACAAACAATGACAATAGACGTTAAATAAAAAACAATGACAAAAAAATAAACAAACTTTTAAATAACTACACAACAAGTATGACAAGACTACTTACACACACAGTACAGCACTCAACAATCGCAAAAAACCTCCTCAAATCCTCCACAAACTCCAAACAACTCTCCAACTCCTAACACACCTTCCTCTCACCTCTCCACTAGCTAAACCCACGAGGTGCTGACGGTTTGGGGCGTTTTTATAGTAATGTGCACAGACACTCCTCCATCACGAATCAAACCAATCACGGACGAGTGACAAAAACGAAACTTAGGAAAAAAACGCGGCAGTGAATGGACAAACACTGCCGTAACCAAAATGTGACGCAGTCGTAAATAAACCACATAACACGGCCGCAAAACCACTAAATCGGCCGCATTCTACCTTACAAAACTACGAATGACATCGACATCGGAAAACACGAAAAAGAAAAATACGACAGCTTAGTAAATTAGTTGTAATAAATTCAAAAAGTTGCACAATTACACATTTGATGTCATTCGTGATGAATCTCACTCCAAATCGGTACAAATACGAATTTTAGTAAATATACCCCATTGTTTGTAATAACCTCTGCATGGTACAAATGTGACTATATGTGTGTGCATTGGCTTGCTGTGTGACCTACATTTCGTGTCTCTCACTCAGCTTGCCATCCCTATATTCTATAACCTGAGGGGGCTAGGTGCGTCAGGTTTATAATACTAGGATATTCATTATTCACAAGATATACTGTAATTGTATTTCTCTGACGTCCTAAGTGGATGCTGGGACTCCGTAAGGACCATGGGAATAGCGGCTCCGCAGGAGACTGGGCACAACTATAAAGAAAGCTTTAGGTCTAACTGGTGTGCACTGGCTCCTCCCACTATGACCCTCCTCCAGACTTCAGTTAGAATCTTGTGCCCGGCTGAGCTGGATGCACACTAGGGGCTCTCCTGAGCTCCTAGAAAGAAAGTATATTTTAGGTTTTTTATTTTACAGTGAGATCTGCTGGCAACAGACTCACTGCAGCGAGGGACTAAGGGGAGAATAAGCGAACCTACCTGACTGGAGATAGTTTGGGCTTCTTAGGCTACTGGACACCATTAGCTCCAGAGGGATCGAACACAGGACCCGACCTCGATCGTTCGGTCCCGGAGCCGCGCCGCCGTCCCCCTTACAGAGCCAGAAGCAAGAAGTGGTCCGGAAAATCGGCGGCAGAAGACCTCGGTCTTCAACAAGGTAGCGCACAGCACTGCAGCTGTGCGCCATTGCTCCTCATGCACACCTCACACTCCGGTCACTGATGGGTGCAGGGCGCTGGGGGGGGGCGCCCTGAGCAGCAATATAAACACCTTGGCTGGCAAATCATCACAATATACAGTCCCAGAGGCTATGTATGTGATAAATTACTCCTGCCAGAATTCCTGAAAAAAGCGGGAGAAGTCAGCCGGAAAAGGGGCGGGGCTAACTCCCTCAGCACACTGGCGCCATTTTTCCCTCACAGCTCCGCTGGAAGGATCGCTCCCTGGCTCTCCCCTGCAGTATCAAGCTACAAAGGGTAAAAAAGAGAGGGGGGGCACTAAATTTAGGCGCAGTATAACTTATATAGCAGCTATAAGGGGAAATAATTCAGTTAATCCCTGTATTATTATAGCGCTCTGGTGTGTGCTGGCATACTCTCTCTCTGTCCCCCCAAAGGGCTTTGTGGGGTCCTGTCCTCTGTCAGAGCATTCCCTGTGTGTGTGCGGTGTGTCGGTACGGCTGTGTCGACATGTTTGATGAGGCTTATGTGGAGGCGGAGCAGATGGCGATAAATATGATGTCACCACCTGCGGGGTCGACACCTGAGTGGATGGTTCTGTGGAAGGAATTACGCGACAGTGTCGACTCCTTGCATAAAAGGTTTGACGACATACCAAATATGGGACAGCCGGCTTCTCAGCCTGTGCCTGCCCAGGCGTCTCAAAAGCCATCAGGGGCTCTAAAACGCCCGCTACCTCAGATGGCAGACACAGATGTCGACACGGATACTGACTCCAGTGTCAACGACGATGAGACTAATGTAACTTCCAATAGGGCCACACGTTATATGATTGAGGCAATGAAAAATGTGTTGCATATTTCTGATGTTACCCCAGGTACCACAAAAAAGGGTATTATGTTTGGAGAGAAAAAACTAACAGTAGTTTTTCCTCCATCTGAGGAATTAAATGAAGTGTGTGAAGAAGCGTGGGCTTCCCGAGTATAAGAAACTGGTAATTTCTAAGAGGTTACTAATGGCGTACCCTTTCCCGCCAGAGGATAGGTCACGTTGGGAAACATCCCCTAGGGTGGATAAAGCGCTCACACGCTTGTCAAAGAAGGTGGCACTACCGTCTCCGGATACGGCCGCCCTGAAGGAACCTGCTGATAGAAAGCAGGAGGCTATCCTGAAGTCTGTATATACACACACAGGTATTATACTGAGAACAGCTATTGCTTCAGCATGGATGTGCAGTGCTGCAGCTGCGTGGTCAGATTCCCTGTCGGAAAATATTGATACCCTAGACAGGGACACTATATTGCTAACCGTAGAGCATATTAAAGACGCAGTCTTATACATGAGAGATGCACAGAGGGATATTTGCCGCCTGGCATCTAAAATAAGTGCAATGTCCATTTCTGCCAGGAGAGGGTTATGGATTCGGCAGTGGACAGGTGATGCAGATTCTAAAAGGCACATGGAAGTTTTGCCTTATAAGGGTGAGGAGTTGTTCGGGGATGGTCTCTCGGACCTCGTTTCCACAGCAACAGCTGGGAAGTCTACATTTTTACCCCATGTTCCCTCACAGCCAAAGAAAGCACCGTATTATCAGGTACAGTCCTTTCGGCCCAATAAGGGCAAGCGGGTTAAAGGCGCATCCTTTCTGCCCAGAGGCAGAGGGAAAAAGCTGCAGCATACAGCCAGTTCCCAGGAGCAAAAGTCCTCCCCCGCTTCCTCTAAGTCCACCGCATGACGCTGGGGCTCCACAGGCGGAGCCAGGTACGGTGGGGGCCCGTCTCAAATACTTCAGCAATCAGTGGGCTCGCTCACGGGTGGATCCCTGGATCCTTCAAGTTGTATCTCAGGGGTACAAGCTGGAATTCGAGACGTCTCCCCCCCACCGTTTCCTCAAATCTGCCTTACCAACAACTCCCTCAGGCAGGGAGGCAGTGTTAGAGGCAATTCACAAGCTGTATTCCCAGCAGGTGATAGTCAAAGTGCCCCTACTTCAACAAGGACGGGGTTACTATTCCACAATGTTTGTGGTACCGAAACCGGACGGTTCAGTGAGATCCATTTTAAATTTGAAATCCTTGAACACATATATAAAAAAATTCAAGTTCAAGATGGAATCGCTCAGGGCGGTTATTGCAAGCCTGGACGAGGGGGATTACATGGTATCACTGGACATCAAGGATGTTTACCTGCATGTCCCCATTTACCATCCTCACCAGGAGTACCTCAGATTTGTGGTACAGGATTGTCCTTACCAATTCCAGACGTTGCCGTTTGGTCTATCCACGGCTCCGAGGGTATTTACCAAGGTAATGGCCGAAATGATGATACTCCTTCGAAAGAAGGGAGTTTTAATTATCCCGTACTTGGACGATCTCCTGATAAAGGCGAGGTCCAGGGAGCAGTTGTTGGTCGGGGTAGCACTATCTCGGGAGGTGCTACAACAGCACGGCTGGATTCTGAATATTCCAAAGTCACAGCTGGTCCCCACGACACGTCTACTGTTCCTGGGGATGGTTCTGGACACAGAACAGAAAAAAGTGTTTCTCCCAGAGGAGAAGGCCAAGGAGCTGTCATCTCTAGTCAGAGGCCTCCTAAAACCAAAACAGGTATCGGTGCATCACTGCACGCGGATCCTGGGAAAGATGGTAGCTTCCTACGAAGCAATTCCATTCGGCAGGTTCCATGCAAGAACCTTTCAGTGGGACCTGTTGGACAAGTGGTCCGGATCGCATCTTCAGATGCATCGGCTGATAACCCTGTCTCCAAGGACCAGGGTGTCTCTGCTGTGGTGGCTGCAGAGTGCTCATCTTCAAGAGGGCCGCAGATTCGGCATACAGGACTGGATCCTGGTGACTACGGACGCCAGCCTTCGGGGCTGGGGGGCAGTCACACAGGGAAGAAACTTCCAAGGACTATGGTCAAGTCAGGAGACTTCCCTACACATAAATATTCTGGAACTGAGGGCCATTTACAATGCCCTAAGTCAGGCAAAACCCCTGCTTCAAAACCAGCCGGTACTGATCCAGTCAGACAACATCACGGCAGTCGCCCATGTAAACCGACAGGGCGGCACAAGAAGCAGGACGGCGATGGCAGAAGCCACAAGGATTCTCCGATGGGCGGAAAATCACGTGTTAGCACTGTCAGCTTTGTTCATTCCGGGAGTGGACAACTGGGAAGCAGACTTCCTCAGCAGACACGACCTCCACCCGGGAGAGTGGGGACTTCATCCGGAAGTCTTTCAACTGCTTGTAAACCGTTGGGAAAAGCCACAGGTGGACATGATGGCGTCCCGCCTAAACAAAAAGCTAGAAAGATATTGCGCCAGGTCGAGAGACCCTCAGGCGATAGCTGTGGACGCTCTAGTGACACCGTGGGTGTACCGGTCGGTTTATGTGTTCCCTCCTCTTCCTCTCATACCAAAGGTACTGAGGATAATAAGGAGAAGAGGAGTAAGAACGATACTCATTGTTCCGGATTGGCCAAGAAGAGCTTGGTACCCGGAACTTCAAGAAATGATCTCAGAGGACCCATGGCCTCTGCCGCTCAGACAGGACCTGCTGCAGCAAGGGCCCTGTCTGTTCCAAGACTTACCGCGGCTGCGTTTGACGGCATGGCGGTTGAACGCCGGATCCTGAAGGAAAAGGGCATTCCGGAGGAAGTCATTTGGTTTGAGCCACTAAAAACCGTGGAATTGAAATATCTCACGTGGAAAGTGGTCATGTTGTTGGCCTTGGCTTCGGCCAGGCGTGTATCAGAATTGGCGGCTTTGTCATGTAAAAGCCCTTATCTGATTTTCCATATGGATAGGGCAGAATTGAGGACTCGTCCCTAGTTTCTCCCTAAGGTGATATCAGCTTTTCATCTGAACCAACCTATCGTGATGCCTGCGGCTACTAAAGACTTGGAGGCTTCCAAGTTGTTAGATGTAGTCAGGGCCCTGAAAATCTATGTTTCCAGGACAGCTGGAGTCAGAAAGACTGACTCGCTATTTATCCTGTATGCGCCCAACAAGTTGGGTGCACCTGCTTCAAAGCAGACTATTGCTCGCTGGATCTGTAGTACGATTCAGTTTGCACATTCTGCGGCTGGACTGCCGCATCCTAAATCAGTGAAAGCCCATTCCACAAGGAAGGTGGGCTCTTCTTGGGCGGCTGCCCGAGGGGTCTCGGCTTTACAACTTTGCCGAGCAGCTACTTGGTCGGGGTCAAACACATTTGCTAAATTCTACAAGTTTGACACCCTGGCTGAGGGGGACCTAGAGTTTGCCCATTCGGTGCTGCAGAGTCATCCGCACTCTCCCGCCCGTTTGGGAGCTTTGGTATAATCCCCATGGTCCTTACGGAGTCCCAGCATCCACTTAGGATGTCAGAGAAAATAAGAATTTACTCACCGGTAATTCTATTTCTCGTAGTCCGTAGTGGATGCTGGGCGCCCATCCCAAGTGCGGATTGTCTGCAATACTTTTATATAGTTATTGTTTAACTAAAGGGTTATTGTTAAGCCATCTGTTGAGAGGCTCAGTTGTTGTCATACTGTTAACTGGGTATTGTATCACGAGTTATACGGTGTGATTGGTGTGGCTGGTATGAGTCTTACCCGGGATTCAAAATCCTTCCTTATTGTGTCAGCTCTTCCGGGCACAGTATCCTAACTGAAGTCTGGAGGAGGGTCATAGTGGGAGGAGCCAGTGCACACCAGTTAGACCTAAAGCTTTCTTTATAGTTGTGCCCAGTCTCCTGCGGAGCCGCTATTCCCATGGTCCTTACGGAGTCCCAGCATCCACTACGGACTACGAGAAATAGAATTACCGGTGAGTAAATTCTTATTTTTTCTCTGTGATTTTAGTCACCATATCTCTCCTGAATCCCTGTTTGTGCTGACAACACTGTGCAGGGGTTTGGGTCAGGTATTGTGCTGCTGACAATTTGTACTATGTTACCTTGTTACCTTATACTGCAAGTTATAACATGTCTGCTTATGAGGGTAACGGTTCTGGTAGTGGTGCTGAGGCCACAGATACTTTTGAGGAAATTACAGCAGCTGAGGGCTCTGGTTCTAGGGGCTCTTTGCCCCCAAGTGGGACTATAGCAGTCTAACCCTCGCCCGCTTAAGACTCAAGGAGTCCTCTAAGTGGGCCATTACTTCCTTACAATTCACTGCTTTCACTGACACCTCGTCTGATGAGGATGGCGTTTACACTGACCCCACAGATTCTGACACTGATAATACTGATGAGGATAGTAGTTCACAAGTGGATGTTCCCGATCTGTTGGAGGCTATAACGGATGATCCCAAGCCATCCGTTCCTCCTTAGAAACCAGATAGATTCAAGCGTCAGAAGGTGGTTAAACAAGTTTTACCTCACTCTGATCACCTGGTTGATATAGGTCAGGAATCCTGGGAAAAATCCAGGTAAGAAGTTCGTGCCTCACAAGAAGCTGCTTGCTCGCTATCCCCTCGCGCCAGAGCTGTCCAAAAATTGGGAAACGCCTCCTCCAGTGGACTCGCATGTGGCTGAGGATGGTGGTTTCCTCAGCTCTACCTGTCACTACCGTCTCGTCTCTGAAAGAGCTTATGGATAAACGTGTGGAGAGTTGTCTGAAAGCGATTTACACCCTCACGGGTGCTGCACAAAGGCCCACTATGGGCTGCAGAGGCTATTGAAGCATGGGCCCTAGAGTTGGAAGCTGAAATCTCTTCTGACCATGCTAGACAATGCTTGTCCTATATTGTCACAGCTTCTCACTATTTTAAGGGGTTGGCTTCTGATGCCGGTATTCTAGCAGCCAAGGCCTCTACTACATCAGTCCTGGCTCGCCGGATACTGTGGCTGAGGTCCTGGTCTGTGGATCTGGACTGTAGAAAAACCCTGGAGGTACTCCCTTTCAAGGGAGATATTTTGTTTGGGGAGTACTTAAATAAGATAGTGGCTGACTTGGCTACTGCCAAGACTGCCTGTCTGCCAAGTACCGCTCCTTCTGTGTCGAAGGCTAAAGGTACTTCCTTTCGTCCTTCAGGTAAAGCAAAAGGTCAGGCGTACCACAAGCAGGCCCGCACTTCCAAACCTGGTAAGCCAAAGCCCAAAAGAGCCTGGGCTGCCCGTCAGCCAGCTTCCAAGACCGATAAGCCTGCCGCATTACGGGGCGGGCCTCCCCCTGGGGGATCCCAGGGTGGGGGGCCGGATTCCAGGGTATACCCAGGAATGGTTGAAGACCACTTCAGATGCCTGGGTACGTGAAGTCATCACTCGAGGTTATGCCATAGTGTTCAAAAACTGTCCCCCCTCATCGATTTTGCCTGACAGACGTCCCTTTGGACCAGACAAAGTCAAAAACTCTACATTCGGTGGTACAGACCCTCCTGGACACAGAAGTGGTAGTACAGGTGCCTCTTTCTCAGAGAGGCCGGAAGTACTATTCTCCGCTGTTTCTAGTCCCGAAACCGAATGGGTCCTCCCGGTCCATTCTCAACCTCAAGGCGTTGAACAAGTTTGTGAAAGTCCGTATGGAAACTCTTCGCTCTATAGTTCTGGCCATGGAACCTGGGGATTATATGGTCTCCCTGGATATACAGGATGCTTACCTGCATATTCCTATAATAGTGTCGCATCAGCAATACCTGAGGTTTGCGATTGGCAACCTCCATTACCAGTTTCGGGCGTTACCTTTTGGTTTAACTACGGCTCCGCGAGTCTTCACCAAGGTTATGGCGGTGGTACTCCGCCATCAAGAGGTCAGAATCCTACCATATCTGGACGACTTGTTGATCCTGGCAAATTCCTCAGAACTTCTCCTGCGTCATCTGGATATGACTGTCCGGTTTCTGCAAGCCCACGGGTGGCTCATCAACTGGAATAAATCCTCCCTGGTCCCTGCTCAGAGCATGGTGCACCTGGGAGTGCTATTGGACACTCACAACCAGCGGTTGTTCTTGTCTCAGGAGAAAGTCCTGAAGTTTCAGGACAGGATTCGTTGCTTCCTTTCTCGTCCGCAAGTGTCGATACATTCGGCGATGCAGGTGCTGGGCCTCATGGTGTCAGCATTCGAAATTGTGGAGTATGCTCAATTCCATTCTGGCCCCTCTCCAGAGGCTGATTCTGGCCAAGTGGGACGGCCTGCCTCCCAAGATCAGGTCTCACATGATCTCATTGACTCTGGAGGTACGTCTGTCGCTGTACTGGTGGCTCCAGGCCCAACGATTGTGCAGGGGCCGTCCCTTCTGGATATCCAACTGGGTACTGTTGATGACAGATGCCAGTCTAAGGGGTTGGGGCGCGGTGCTGGAGCAACACTTCCTTCAGGGTCGGTGGACCAAGGTGGAGTCTCTCCTCCCGATCAACATTCTGGAATTGCGGGCGGTCTTCAACTCATTGAACCTGGCCCAGCATTTACTTCAGAACGTCCTGTTCAAGTACAGTCGGACAACGCCACCACAGTGGCTTCCATAAATCATCAAGGCGGCACTCAAAGCCGTTTGGCAATGAAGGAAGTCTCACGGATTCTGCAATGGGCGGAACGACATCTACCGGCCATATCGGCGATATTCATTCCGGGAGTCCTGAATTGGGAAGCGGACTTTCTCAGTCGTCAGGACGTACACGCCGGAGAGTGGGGCCTCCATCCAGAAGTGTTTCAACCCTTAGTGGATAGGTGGGGTCTTCCAGACGTGGATCTGATGGCGTCTTGACACAACCACAAGGTTCCGGTCTTCGGAGCAAGGACAAGGGATCCTCAAGCAGCATTCGTGGATGCGCTGGCGGTGCCGTGGAGGTTTCGGCTGCCATACGTGTTCCCTCCGGTGTCACTCCTGCCCAGGGTAATTCGGAAGTTCAAGCAAGAAAGAGGAATTCTGCTTCTCATAGCTCCAGCGTGGCCCAGACGGCACTGGTTTCTCAGACCTGCAGGGCCTATCGTCAGAGCGTCCAATTCTACTTCCACTACGCCCCGACCTCCTCGTTCAGGGCCCCTGTGTCTACCAGGACCTAGCCCGGCTGTCTTTGACGGCGTGGCTCTTGAAGCTTCCGTCTTGAGGGCTAAAGGGTTTTCTGAGGAGGTCATTCAAACTATGTTGCGGGCCCGGAAACCGGCTTCTGCTCGGATTTACCATAGGGTCTGGCATTCTTACTTTGTTTGGTGCGCATCTATCAATTATGATGCTTCCAAGTTTAGTACAGCCAAGTTGTTGGCTTTTCTTTAGCAGGGCCTGGACTTAGGCCTGCGTCTGGCCTCCCTCAAGGTTCAAATTTCTGCCTTGTCGGTGTGTTTTCAGAGAATAATTGCGACCTTACCTGATGTGCATACTTTTACTCAGGGTGTGTTGCGTATCCAACCTCCCTATGTCCCGCCTGTGGCTCCTTAGGACTTGTCGGTGGTTTTGGAGGCATTACAAGAGTCTCCGTTTGAACCTCTTGGGTCAGCTGATCTTAAGTGGCTTTCCCTTAAGGTGATGTTCTGCTGGCTATTGCCTCAGCTAGAAGAGTGTCGGATTTGGGTGCCTTGTCTTGTAGTTCCCCATATCTGATATTTCACCGTGACCGGGCGGTTCTCAGGACTCGCCCCGGATATTTACCTAAGGTGGTTTCTTAATTCCACCTTAATCAGGAGTGTGTGGTTCCGACACTTGTTTCTCCTGATCTCTCTCCCAAAGAGCGGTCTTTGGATGTGGTACGGGCTCTCCGTATCTATGTGAAGAGAACTGCTTATATTGGGAAATCTGATTCTCTCTTTGTTCTGTTTGGGTTTCACAAACGGGGCTGGCCTGCTCACAAGCAGACTTTGGCCAGATGGATTAGAATGGTGATTGCACATGCTTATGTGAAGGCTGGTCTGTCAGCTCCTGCTCAAATTACGGCCCATTCTACTCGGTCCGTTGGCCCTTCTTGGGCGGCCCGCCGTGGTGCGACCCTTGAACAATTGTGCAAGGCGGCTACGTGGTCCTCAGGGAACACGTTCATAAGGTTCTGTGCCTTCGATACTGCCGCTTCCCAGGATGCTTCCTTTGGACGCAGGGTTCTTTTGCCCGCTTCAGTGCGTCCCCTCCCATAAGGAAATGCTTTAGGACATCCCCAATGTCTATCCTTGTGGAGCCTAGTGTACCCCGCAGCAGAAAACGAGTTTTATGGTAAGAATTTACCTTTGTTAAAACTCTTTCTGCGAGGTACACTGGGCTCCACAAGGCGCCCACCCTGACACATTAGCTTCTTTGGGTTGTTGTGGCTATAGCCGCTGACACTTTCTCCTGTCGGGAGAGTGTGGTGTTTGTGGCAACTTGCAGTTGTCGTCTTTTACTTGCTACTGCATTGGGCTGGTTAACAAAACTGAGCTCCTATGCACGGAGGTGGGGTGATATAGGAGGCGGCGCTATGCATCTTGGGAAGAAGGTCAAAGCTTTTGAGCCTGTTGCTGCTTCGGATCAAAATCCTTCTCTACACCCCAATGTCTATCCTTGTGGAGCCCAGTGTACCTCGCAGAAAGAGTTTTAACAAAGGTAAGTTCTTACCATAAAACTTGTTTTCTCATACATCCTAGAGGATGCTGGGGACGCTTCAAGAACCATGGGGTATAGACGGGATCCGCAGGAGACATGGGCACTTTAAGACTTTGAATGGGTGTGAACTGGCTCCTCCCTCTATGCCCCTCCTCCGTACTCCAGTTAGATTCTGTGCTCAGTGAGACTGGATTCACACTAAGGAGCTCTACTGAGTTTCTCTGAAAAAAGACTTTGTTAGGTTTTTTATTTTCAGGGAGACCTGCTGGCAACAGGCTCCCTGCTTCGTGGGACGAGGGGAGAGAGGCAGACCTACTTCTGTGAGTTTCAAGGCTATGCTTCTTAGGCTACTGGACACCATTAGCTCCAGAGGGTCTGATCGCTAGGTACGCCTAGTTGCTCGTTCCCGGAGCCGCGCCGTCACCCCCCTTGCAGAGCCAGAAGTCAGAAGACGGGTGAGTAGAAGAAGATCAGAAGACTTCAGTGACAGCTTTGAGGTACCGCGCTGCGCGCCATGCCCCCACACACACAGCGGCACTACAGGGTGCAGGGCGCAGGGGGGGGGGGGGTGCCCTAGGTAGCATAAAACCTCACAAATGGACTGGCAAAAGCGGTATAAAGTGCTTGGGCACTAAAACCAGACCCCCGCCAGTATAAATATGTGGAAAATAGCGGGTCTGAAGCGCACCATTGAGGGGGCGTGGCTTAGCCCTCAGACCTCTAATCAGCACCATTTTCTCTTCACAGAGCTGCAAAGACGCTGGTCCTGGCCACCTACACTGCTGTACAAGTAACAGGGTGCAAAATGGGGGGGGGGGGGGGGGTGGGAGGGCACAGTAATTTGGTGCTGTTTTATTAATATTAAAAGCGCTAACAGGTCTGAGGCATTATATTAAACGTTTCATACTGGGATAGGCGCTGGGTTGTGAGCTGGCAAAACGCCCTCTGTGTTTCTTTAACAGGCTTTGCTGTGGGTCTGTCCCCTATAGCCCCAGTGTGGTTGCGGGTGTCGGTACGCGTGTGTCGGCATGTCTGAGGCTGAGTGCTCTTCCCAGGAGGAGGCTGGAGTGGGTACAGGAAAGACAGTGGGAGTGACGGCATTGCCGACTGCTGATAGGGTAAATGTTTTGAGTGTTTTGAATGCAAATGTGGCTCGATTGAATAAGAGATTAGATAAATCTGAGTCTCAGAACCAGGCATGGAGAGGATCCATGGAGGTTGCATTGTCACAAGTCCAGACCCCCCTCGGGGTCACAGAAGCGTTCATTTACCCAGATATCGGATACAGATACCGACACGGACTCTGACTCTAGTGTTGACTATAGTGATGCCAGGTTGAATCCTAAACTGGCTAAGAGCATTCAGTACATGATTGTGGCAATAAAAGACGTATTACATATCACGGAAGACCCTGCTGTTCCTGAGACATAGGTCTGTATGTATAAAGGAAAGAAACCTGAGGTAACGTTTCCTCCCTTTCATGAACTGAACACTCTTTTTGAAAAGGCTTGGGAAAATCCTGACAAAAAGTTAGATTCCCAAGAGAATTCTGGTGGCATATCCGTTCCCCTCTGGGGACAGGGAAATAGTGGGAGTCAACTCCCACTGTGGACAAGGCTCTATCGCGTCTGTCCAAAAAGGTGGCGCTTCCGTCTCCTGACACGGCAGCCCTGAAGGATCCTGCCGATCGTAAGCAGGAAAATACATTGAAATCCATTTATGTCACTACGGGTACGCTGCTCAGACCTGCGTTGCATCGGCATGGGTGAGTAGCGCTATTGGGAAGTGGGCAGATAACTTGTCAACTGATATAGATTCCCTGGATAGGGATAGCATTCTTTTGACACTGGGTTATATCAAGGATGCTGCAGCCTACCTAAAGGAAGCTGTGAGGGATATTGGCCTTTTGGGATCAAGGGCCAATGCCATGGCAGTCTCGGCTAGGAGGCCATTGTGGATTCATCAATGGAATGCTGATGCTGACTCTAAGAAGGCTATGGAGTCTCTGCCGTATAAAGGTGGTGTCTTGTTTGGTGACGGCCTCGCTGACCTGGTATCTACGGCTACCGCGGGTAAGTCCTCATTTCTACCTTATGTCCCTGCACAACAAAAGAAAATGCCCCACTATCAGATGTAGTCCTTTCAGCCCAATAAATACAAAAAAGGACGAGGGTCTTCCTTCCTTGCTACTAGAGGAAGAGGAAGGGGAAAAAGGTCACCGGCTGTGGCAGGTTCCCAAAAGCAGAAGTCCTCCCCGGCTTCTGCCAAATCCACCGCAAGACGCTGGGGCTCCTCTGCGGAAGTCCGCACCGGTGGGGGCACGTCTCCAACTCTTCAGAAATAGTAGCCCAAGGGTACAAATTGGAGTTTCAAGACGTGCATCCTCACCGATTTTTCAAATCGGCCTTGCCAGCTTCTCTTCCGGAAAGGGAGGTAGTATGCGCTGCAATGCAAAAGCTGTGTCAAAATCAAGTCATTGTCACGGTACCCCTATCACAGCAGGGAGAAGGCTTTTATTCGAGCCTGTTCGTGGTCCCGAAGCCGGATGGCTCGGTCAGACCGATTCTGAACTTAAAATCCCTCAATTTCTATTTGAAAAAAATTCAAATTCAAGATGGAATCTCTCCAAGCAGTGATCTCCAGTCTAGAGGAGGGGGATTTTATGCTGTCGGTCGACATAAAGGATGCCTACTTACACGTCCCCATATATCCTCCACATCAGGCTGTTCAGGATTGTCATTACCAATTTCAGACATTGCTGTTTGGTCTGTCCACGGCCCCGAGGATTTTCACCAAAGTAATGGCGGAAATGATAGTTCTCCTGCGCAAGCAAGGAATCACAATTATCCCGTACTTGGACGATCTCCTGATAAAGACGAGATCCAAGGAGCAATTACTGAAAAACGTTACGCTCTCCCTGACAATTCTGCAACAACATGGTTGGCTTCTAAACTTGCCAAAATCACAGTTGGTTCCGACACCACGGCTGTCATTCTTGGGTATGATTCTGGACACAGAATTACAGAGAGTCTTTCTTCCAGTGGAAAAGGCTCTGGAAATCCAGAACATGGTCAAACAGATTCTGAAACCGGCAAGAGTGTCGATTCATCAATGCACTCGGTTGCTGGGGAAGATGGTGGCGGCCTACGAGGCCATTCAATTTGGCAGGTTCCATGCCAGGGTGTTTCAATGGGACCTGTTGAACAAGTGGTCCGGGTATCACCTGCACATGCACCGGAAAATAATCCTATCTTCCAGGACCAGAATCTCTCTCCTGTGGTGGCTGCACAGTTCTCACCTAGAGGGATGCAGGTTCGGGATCCAGGATTGTATCCTGGTGACCACGGATGCAAGTCTCCAAGGCTGGGGAGCAGTCACACAGGGGGAAAACTTCCAGGGAAAATGTTCAAGCCAGGAAGCTTGTCTGCACATAAACATTCTGGAATTAAGGGCCATTTACAACGGCCTTCTGCAAGCGGAACATCTTCTTCACGGTCTGCCCGTCTTGATTCAGTCGGACAACATAACAGCAGTGGCATACATAAACCGCCAGGGCGGAACAAAGAGCAGAGCGGCAATGGCGGAGGCCACAAAAGTTCTTCTCTGGGCGGAAAGACATGCAAGCGCTCTGTCAGCAGTCTTCATTCCAGGCGTGGACAATTGGGAAGCATACTTCCTCAGCAGACACGATCTCCATCCAGGAGAGTGGAGTCTTCATCAAGAGGTCTTTGCAGAAGTGACAAGTCGTTGGGGAATTCCTCAAGTAGACATGATGGCGTCTCGCCTCAACAAGAAACTTCAGAGATATTGTTCCAGGTCGAGGGACCCTCAAGCAATAGCGGTGGACACCCTAGTGACACCGTGGGTGTTTCCGTCAGTCTATGTGTTCCCTCCACTTCCACTCATTCCAAAGGTGATAAAGATCATAAGAAGAACAAGGGTTCGGGCGATACTCATTGTTCCAGACTGGCCATGGAGGGCCTGGTATCCGGATCTTCAGGAATTACTCATAGGAGATCCCTGACCTCTTCCTCTACGAGAGGACCTGTTACAGCAAGGACCGTGCATGTATCAAGACACCGCGGCTGCGTTTGACGGCATGGCGGTTGAACGCCAAATCCTAGCCCAAAAGGGTATTCCCAGTGAAGTCATTCCCACACTACTTCAGGCTAGAAAAGAAGTAACGGCAAGGCATTATCACCGTATTTGGAGACAATATGTGTCTTGGTGTGAATCCTTGAAGGCTCCTACGGAAGAATTTCAGCTGGGGCGTTTTCTCCATTTTTTGCAAGCAGGTGTGGATGCGGGCCTAAAGTTAGGCTCCATTAAAGTACAAATTTCGTCCTTGTCAATTTTCTTTCAGAAAGAATTGGCCTCCCTTCCAGAAGTTCAGACCTTCGTGAAAGGAGTGCTGCACATCCAACCTCCCTTTGTGCCCCCAGTGGCACTGTGGGATCTTAACGTGGTGTTGCAATTCCTGCAATCTCATTGGTTTGAACCTTTACAGAAGGTAGAGTTGAAATTCCTCACTTGGAAAGTGGTCGTGCTGTTGGCCTTGGCATCCGCAAGGCAGGTGTCTGAATTAGCGGCCTTGTCTCACAAGAGCCCTTATTTGATATTCCATGTAGATAGAGCGGAGTTGAGAACTCGTCAGCAATTTCTACCAAAAGTGGTTTCATTGTTTCACATGAACCAACCTATTGTGGTGCCAGTGGCTACTGAAGCCTTGGCGGAATCGAAGTCTCTCGATGTGGTCAGAGTTTTGAAAATTTATGTCGCCAGAACGGCTCAGATTAGGAAAATGGAGGCTCTGTTTGTCCTGTATGCTCCCAACAAGATTGGGGCTCCTGCTTCCAAGCAGACTATTACACGCTGGATCTGTAATACGATTCAGCATGCTCATTCTACGGCGGGATTGCCGTTGCCGAAATCGGTGAAGGCCCATTCTACGAGAAAGGTGGGCTCATCTTGGGCGGCTGCCCGAGAGGTCCCGGCGTTACAGCTTTGCCGAGCGGCTACTTGGTCAGGTTCAAACACTTTTGCTAAATTCTACAAGTTTGATACCCTGGCTGAGGAGGACCTCATGTTTGGTCAATCAGTGCTGCAGAGTCATCCGCACTCTCCCGCCCGTTCTTGAGCTTTGGTATAAACCCCATGGTGCTTGAAGCGTCCTCAGCATCCTCTAGGACGTATGAGAAAATAGGATTTTAATACCTACTGGTAAATCCTTTTTTCCTAGTCCGTAGAGGATGCTGGGCGCCCGTCCCAGTGCGGACTCTATCTGCACTAATTGCTTATTAGTTATTGGTTATGTTACACACGAGTTGTGTTTCTGTTATGGTCAGCCTGTTGCTGACATTGTTCATGCCGTTGACTGGAATTCTGTTAAATGCCAGGTTGTACGGCATGTTTGGTGGTGTGAGCTGGTATGTATCTCACCCTTAGTTTAACAATAAATCCTTTTCCTCGAAATGTCCGTCTCCCTGGGCACAGTTCCTATAACTGGAGTCTGGAGGAGGGGCATAGAGGTAGGAGACAGTTCACACCCATTCAAAGTCTTAAAGTGTACAAAGAAGAAAAGGTACAATCTCACTTTGCGCTCAATGTCCCAGAAATCCAGATTTGTCCCCGTGGACAGGTGTATTCCAATCAATATGAAAAGAAAAACAAAAAACACAACATAGTGTAATACTGCAATAAAGATGAATCTTTTCCCCCGCTGTGTGAAACGAAGCTGCAGCTGATCAGACAAGACACGCTGCATTCCAGGGTGATTATACACTGTGAATCTTGAAAAAGATGCTGCACCGCATCGAAACGCGTCGACGCAGTGTATTTGGTGGGTTACAGGCCAGCCTATCCATAGTGGGGAATTAATAACAATATGATATCCGGGTCTATTGTTATCAGCTGATTACCATCATTGCCCTCCCCATATGGTACGGCTATTTTTGTTTACCCTTTTTTTATATACTCTGAAAATAAAAGAGTGTTCTTGTCCTAAATGGATTTTATCTCTGGCTTTGATTTGTCATGAGGGATATCGTTGCTTATCTGCATGTGTGAGGAGCGCTAAAAAGATCGCAAAAAGAAACCTTTATGTGCTTTGAACACCCATACAGAAGTAAGCATACATGTGAGGATTCACTACTATAATTCCTGTACACCATTCCGGGTGCCTTTGGAAAGGAGGTGGATATACAAACTTTCTATCGGGACTATACCTACACCTTCATTCTTCGTTTCACACAGCGGGGAAAAGATTAATCTTTATTGCAGTATTACACTATGTTGTGTTTTTTTTTTTTTCATATTGATTGGAATACACCTGTCCACGGGGACAAATCTGGATTTCTGGGACATTGAGCGCAAAGTGAGATTGTACCTTTTCTTCTTTGTACAGTTTATATAGATTGGTGATCTATTCAGTACTTTCCATTGCAGCTCTTTATTGCAGTGCCAAGAGAGGGATTTTTTTCTATTTTATCAAAGTCTTAAAGTGCCCATGTCTCCTGCGGATCCCGTCTATACCCCATGGTTCTTGAAGCGTCCCCAGCATCCTCTACGGACTAGGAATAAAGGATTTACCGGTAGGTATTAAAATGCTATTTTTTGTTGCGATGGCAGTGTTTTTACCATTTGATGGCGGTGTTCCGATGGTTGCCACCATTGAATTGTAAAAATTTGTTAATATTCTGATGTTTCCTCATCCTGTCCCGCCCCTGTCTGGCCACGCATCAGAAGAGTTTGCGCATGCGCAGTCATGATGCAGAGATTCATGCATGCACAAACAGGAGTTACCATCAGTTACCATCACATCGAAAGATTTGATGGTGGAAGCCCAGCCATCCTTTGATGTTGGGTTTCCGCTGTCCATCCCTAGGAGTGAGCAGAAGAGAGAGACAGGGGAGAGCGGGAGTCGGCTGAGCAAGAAAGAGAAGGGTGAGTGAGTAGGAGAGGGGAGGGGTGAGGAGAGAGTGGATAGAGGAAGTGAGCAGGAGAGAGAGAGGAGGGGGAATGAGGGGGACAGAGAGATGGAGTGGGAGTAAGCAGGAGAGAGTAAGGGTGAGAGAGAGAGGGAGGAGAGAGCAGGATAGAGAGAGAGAGTGGGGAGTGAGCAGAAGAGAGGGAAAGAGTGGAAGTGAGCAGGAGAGGGAGGGGGAAGAGCAGGAGAAGACATTACCTGATTACTGCACACTGTAATGGCCTGTGATGGGGAAGGCCACTTCAAATAATTGGGCCACGCCCCTAAATACCCCCGAATTGCGGCACATCGCTCCCTGCTGATGGCCAGGTAGTGGGCAGAGTGGGCGGGACAGGCTGGGACAATGTTTGAGGTTGTGTGGTCCCCCTCCTTTCACCCTCCTATAAGTCCCATGCCACCGCCATTCTGCCTTAAGGCCGGGGGTGAAGGGAAAGCTGCGGACCTCGGAGGTAGCCTGTGGCAGGGTAAGCAGCCAGGGCCCCATAGCAGCTGCACCCTCAGTAGTTATGCCATTGGTTAACAGTGTCTCGTTGGTAGAATACCAAGAAGTATATTACTGTTGAAATGGGGTTGTAGCAGAAAGTTCCTCTCCTCTAAAGTGTCTCCAAAGCGTTAGAGAGTCTCTGCACCACTCCCCGATTACAATATCTGCCGGCTTCCTCTAAGCAGTTTCCCATCTCACGCTGCCTCCTGCGGTGAGCTCCTAGCTGTATTTCTAATCATTCCAATGGAGCTCACTTGTAAGTAGTTGTTGGACTGAGGTTCACAGCATTGAAGTGAATACAGTGAGGTAAATTAAAAAGGGACTATGATAGTAACAGCAACCCATTGCCAACAACGCTGCTCCATATTTGTACTCTGCTGCTTTCTGAAGCTGCCACTGGGATTCTCAATAGAAATCCAGGAGTTTGTGTCAGTTGGATATTTTTACAAACCTGCTGCATACGCATAACTCCCAACTGTCCTGATTTTCGCTGGGACTGTCCCGCTGTCCCACCCGCAGGCCGCAATGTCCCAAGGTGGGGGGCCAGTTGGGAGGCTCCCGTCACTCGCTGCCCTGCTTATCAGAACAGTGGTGAATAGACGCTGTGCACATGCGCACGGCGTCTTTTCATAGGAGACAGAGGAAATGGGGGCATGCTAGCAGCTCACAGAGCACTGGCCATGCCCCCTCAATGATGGAAAATGGGGGCGTGGCTCACAATAGCGCCATTACCGTGAAGCCACACTCCCTTTCCACAGGCCACACCCCCTTTAATGGCTGGTTTTGCAGAGGAAAAGGGTCCCACATTAAAGTATAAAGAAGTTGGGAGGTATGCATATGGAACCGAAGCTGTAAATGCATTAGTGAACAGCTCTAGATCATGCACATTATGTATTGAATAAGACTTTTGCTATTAGCGCTAACAAGAATAATATACTGCAAATCTGTGTGTACTAGCAAATAAAGCATGGGGGGATTTTGTTAATATTTTGAACAAAACATTTAAGCTTGCAGCCCGTTGTCAAGGGACCTCAATTTTCTGCAAGTACCTACACTAGCATACAGTATATGTCCAAAACATCATTAAATTGTAGTTGAACAAGGGAAGATTGGGATTAAAAACCTGCCCGGGAAATTTCTGGAAGCAGCCCTAATGGTGGTGGTGTCTGTTGAGGGGAGTGGGATACTCCCTAATCATAGGACCCGATTCTGAGTAGGACACTTGCATTTTTCTGCAGCGGGGTACACTGGAATTCCACAGGGAATAACATTAGGGTGTAGAGTTGGATCTTGATCTGAGGCACCAACAGGCTAAAGCTTTGACTGTTCCCAGATGCACTGCACCACCTCCTCTATATCCCCGCCTCCAGGCACTGGAGCTCAGTTTGTAAGCTGGTGCCTGCAGTGCAGGCAGCTAACAGGATGGGCTGCTCTAAGCAACCCTAAAAAGAGCTTTTCTGAGAAGAAAGAAGACTTCAAGGGCTGCAGCACAGGCACTAGTTGCTATATGTCATGCTGACATATTGTGCACCGACTCCCTCACCTCCCCCAGCGGCGCTGTATACTCCTGCGTCCTGGTTGCCGGGTACTTACAGCAGAGGCGCTCAGGTCTCGTCAGGCACACATACCGCCGCTGCTCTCCTGGATTGCGTGGCCGCATGATAGGGGGGAGGTAAGAGGGTCCCCCAGGTGGGAACCGCCGAAATCGTGAACCGGACGCGGTCTCCAGAGACAGACCACGCCGCTGACGTGGACACTGTGCCCGTGCAGGGACCCCACTATATCCACCAGGGCAAGGAGCACAGGTCGAATTTACTAAAATCCATTTAGTATAGGCAATATAGTACCTGGTGGTGAAGTCCAGCAGAGGGGATAAGGCGCTGACCTGTAGCCCCTCCCCCAGCCCCAGGTGCCATCTACAGCAGATGTTCCTGCTCTGGAGCTGAATCTCTCTTCCTGACTCCCTCTCAGCGTTTGGGCGCCATTACACAGAGCTGCGCTGATTCTGGGAATGCTGGGCACAGTCTCCTCTGTAAAGCTGCCTGCCTCATCAGCCGTAAATACTCATACCACGTGCTAATGCGCAGGACCGCGGGAGCGACCATACTCAAATTGCGGATATGCGAACGCACAGCAGAACAAGTACACGCGCGGAGGCCATCTGTGTGTTGTTTGTACGTGATGTGTGTACTGCAGTATTTTTCAACTTTGACAGCACCCTTTGGCAGTCACCAATAACTGCCACTATCTAATCAATAAACAGAAAAATATCTATACAATATCTACAGAAGTTTGGATGGTCGGGGGAGAGTTGTAGGTGGGAAATATATGACCTAGTGGGATAGTAAAAAGCATGTATGTATGAATCCATGTCTGAGGGGCATGTATCATTGTGCCGTATATGTAATAAGCTTCGAGGTATTGCGAAGTATACATTAAATCCTTTTCATCCCGTATTAAGGGTCTGTAAATGGGCCAACAAATACTACCGAGCTCTTTTCGGCTTTTTTTGTACCAACAAATGGAGTGCACATTTAGTTGATGATACATGGAGGGGAAAACATATGTGAGTGCTAGTATATGTAGATATCACCTGTCGACTATGTGTGCCATTAGCTGGAGGTTGCAGAGATGAAGATAAGACACATATATAAAAATACATTCACATAAACATTTTGGGTAGGGCTGATGTCTTTTCCAGATGGATGTATCTGGGCAGAGGGGGAGACAAAAGAAAAACGGGTGAAAGAAACAGGCCATGAAATTCATTTGCAATTCTTATCATAACACTGTCTCTATGGATGGGTCGTAAATTAAATCTGCCGCTATAACAGCGCCCTCGCTCCTTAGACTCATCAAATTTGTGCCGTGCTTGCGCCGCATTAGAATTTGAACACACCTAAATATCGAACCAATAATTATGACGACTCCCAGGATACAAAGGAGAAACTTCCCCACACTCATAATGACATTTTGAGCCCACTCTCCTAAACCTGAGAATCAATTCCTTCTTGTAAGCTTGTAACTCCCTTCCCGTATACCTGAAGGTGTCGTCATACATCTCAGTGATATTATCTATCAAGTTCGCTAGCGCATGGATATACCTATAATTTATAGTTCCTCTGGCAGTACGGGTAATGTCTAATGCGAGAAGGAACTGAATCCCGGTGGATTTGTGGATCAAATCAGAGGCTGCGTGCTCTGCCCTATCTATGAGGTGTCTCTTGATGATGTGTTCATAGTGAGTATGAGTATAAGGAGCCTGAGCACTGCGGTGAACATCTTTCATTTTATCATGGGTTATGGTCATGACCTCTGGTAGTACTCTATGTTCTCCCAGGGTGTGGTATTGAAAGTCGACAGTAACTAGGTCGACAATGTCTAGGTCGACATGTTATAGGTCTACAGGTCAAAAGGTCGACATGAGTTTTTCACAATTTTTTTCTTTTTTTTGAACCTTTTCATACTTAACGATCCACGTGGACTACGATTGGAACGGTAATCTGTGCCAAGCGGTAGCGGAGCGAAGGCACCATGCCCGAAGCATGGCGAGCGGACGCGGTGCACTAATTGGGGTTCCCGGTCACTCTACGAAGAAAACACCAAAATAACATTGAAAACTCATGTCGACCTTTTGACCTGTCGACCTAGAACATGTCGACCTGAAGACCCTGTCGACCTAGACACCCTGTCGACCTAGTTACTGTCGACCAATAGTGGTCGACCTAGACATTGTCGACCTAGTTACTGTCGACTTTCAATACCACACCCTGGGAGAACATAGGGGACAAAATATAACATAACCATATTACAAATTTTCCAAGTAAAGAAACCAATCCCTAGTTCTCCCATCTGCTTAGTACAAGTATCGGGCTGGATGATATGAGCACAATACTCTGACGATACTTTTCCAACCCACATGGTCTTGCTTCCACGAGTATACCTATACCGAAATACCTCCCACTGTTGGCTATTTGGCGTACAAGTTCAGCAGACAATATCCCTTCACAGTGCCTCCGAGCTCCATGACTACCAGAGCGCTTACTGATGCCAGCCTTTACTAGAGTGATGTGCTGCTCCTGAGATCCTACAAATTCATACTCGCCATCAGAACCCATTCCAGATCCCTGCTCGACCTCTCTGGGACCCTCACCAAAACAAAGTGTCCTGATCAAAACTAGAATTACTAACAACCCGAAACGCAGTCTCTGGTGATCGATCCATTTCGTTAGGGGAAAGGAGGAAAATAAAAAGGAGATAAGAAAGGAAAATACAGGGGGAGGTGGAAAAAAAAATGGTGCGACAACCGTTCTAGATCTTGTTACTCTCTGTGCTCAGATGCCCTTCAACAGTCCTGCCTCTCAACTTTCCCGGAACAAACACTCCAGTGATACGAGATTCTCTACACTCTGCTCTCTGTCACGAGTTCTCTCCGGGTCAGCGACCTTCTTGCAGTGGGACGAGTGGACCCAAGTCTCTCTTTCGGCAACCTTCAATGCTGTTGTGCTGGTTAACAAGACTTGGTATGGTCCTTCCCACCTGTCTATGAGGCAACCTGAGCGTGAGAAATTTCGAATCATCACATAATCCCCAGGCTCAATGTCATGACAATAACTGTTTGGTAGGTCAGGGATCACCAGCTTTAAATTTCTTTGTTGATTTCTCAGCTGCTGGCTCATCCCAACCAAATATTTCACAGTCACTTCATTATTACATTTCAAATCATCCTGGGGGTCTATCATTACATGAGGTTGTCGACCAAAAAGAATTTCAAAGGGTGATAAGTTAAGGGGAGACCTGGGAGTGGTTCTGATGCTGTACAACACTAGTGGCAAAGCTTCTGGCCACAACAATCCAGTTTCAGCCATTAAGTTGCTCAGCTTGTTCTTAATAGTGCTGTTCACTCTACCTTTGCACTTGCCTGTGGACGGTACGGAGTATGCAGCTTGCTATTAATTCCCATCAGTTTGCACATGACCTGAAAGACTTCACCTGTAAAATGGGTACCCCTGTCACTTTCAATTATTCTAGGGATACCATATCTACACACAAATTCCTGCACAATTTTCTTTGCAGTGAACGTATCAGTATTTGTGGCAGCAGGGAACGCTTCTACCCAGTTGGAAAATACATCAATGCAAACTAACACATATTTCAAATTCCTACAGGGTGGTAACTGTATGAAATTGATTTGTATTACCTGAAAAGGTCCGTCTGTAGGAGGGATATGGGATGGCTCTGTTGGTATTGTCTTTCCAATATTCTTCCTCAAGCAAGTAAAGCATGTCATTGCTCTTTTACCTGCATGAGAAGAGAATCCTGGCGCACACCAGTAGGCCTTACCAATTTGCACATACCCTCTTTGCCCAGATGAGTCAGACCATGTGCCGCCTCCGCTAGGCTTGGAAGATATTCTCTGGGGACCACCAGCTTACCGTGTCCACCTGTCCACAGTCCTGAGGACTCCTGGCCATACCCCTTTGCCCTCCAGACTGCCTTTTCCTGTAGGGAACACAAATTCTGCATTTCAATTAATTGTTGTGTGTTGATCATGTTAAATGTCATCAGTGATGTGATGTTTGTTTGTATTGGGGTGCTTGCTGCTGATTTAGCAGCTTCATCTGCCCGGCTGTTACCAAGTGAAATTGGGTCTTGGTTGTAAGTGTGTGCTTTACACTCTGTCTGGTTCCTGTATTGCTGTCAAAAGCCTTTTGATGTGGGACGCATGCGCTACAGGTGTGCCAGCTGCCGTCATGAAATTTCTGAGGTGCCATAGGGCCCCGAAATCATGCACTACTCCAAAGGCGTACCTAGAATCTGTGTATATATTAGCTGACTTACCCTTGGCCAAGTCACACGCTCTGGTTAGGGCAACCAACTCAGCAACTTGTGCTGAGTGCGGTGGGCCCAGGGGTTCAGCTTCTATGATACCTTCGTCATCTACAACTGCATATCCAGTGCACAAGTCTCCCGATTCTGTCTGTCTGTGGCAACTACCGTCAGTGTAGAAGGTAAAGTCTACTCCTTCCAGTGGGTTGTCACTGATGTCAGGTCTCGCTGTGAAAGTCTGATTCACGTATTCCATACAATCATGCGTATCAGTATCTGCACTAAATCCTCCTGCACCAACATTCTCATCCTCCACCCTTTGTGCCTGTCCAAGCACACTTGGCAAGTAAGTTGCAGGATTTAGTGAGCTGCATCTCTTAATGGTGATGTTTACCGGGGCCATCAGTGATAATTCCCACTTTGTAAACCGAGCAGATGAGACATGTCTGGTTTGGGCTGAGTTCAGTAAGGCTGATACTGCATGAGGTGTATGAATGTTCAGGTCATGTCCTAACACTACGTCCTCGCTTTTACTTGCCAGGAAAGCTATCGCTGCAACACTTCGCAAGCAAGTGGGGAGAGACCGCGCTACAGTGTCCAACTGTGCACTGGAGTAAGCTACCGGTCTGCTGGCATCACCATGTCTCTGAGTTAAAACCCCTGCCGCGCACCCTGCACTTTCTGTACCGTACAATTCAAAGGGCTTCTCATAATCTGGCATACCTAATGCAGGTGCCTGTGATAGGTACTGTTTGAGTCTCTCAAATGCCAGTTCGGACTCATCTGTGTGCGAGATCCGTTCTGGTTTGTTCGAAGAGACCATTTCTTGCAAAGGTAAAGCCAGTATAGAGAAACCTGGGATCCAGTTTCGACAGTACCCACACATTCCAAGGAAAGTGCGGATTTGTTGCTGCGTTTGTGGCAGAGTCATATCGCGAATCGCCTGTATTCTATCAGCAGTGAGGTGTCTAAGTCCTTGAGTCAAGCAATGTCCCAAATATTTGACCCTGGTCCGGCATAAGTGCAACTTATCCTTTGAAACCTTGTGTCCCGTTTGGGAAAGATGAAACAGAAGCTGTTTCGTGTCTTTCAAGGACGATTCGAGTGAGTCAGAACACAACAATAAGTCATCGACATACTGTATTAGTACTGATCCGCTCTCAGGTTGAAAGGATTGTAAACAGTCATGCAAAGCCTGGGAGAAAATACTTGGGCTGTCAATGAAACCTTGG